>NW_027494715.1:0-259237 GCF_021521415.1 Bidens hawaiensis | reverse complement strand
AACAATTTTTCATGGCACAAATCAAACCTAAACATAAAATAAAATGGATCAAAAAGTAAAATTAAAATGAAACGGGTCAAAATTAAGAATCCATCCTCGTAGTTTCACTTTAGTACACTAATGCCACTTATGACTCACACCATTATTATCAAATATTTAAAATTAATCTAAAGAAAACAAGAATCAAGATTGTAATCTAAAGAAAATCACTTTAATACAAGATAGAACATTAATCAAGTATTTTACATTAATCTAGAGAAAATCAAAAATCAAGATTGTAATATAAAGAAAATCACTTTAATCAAGATAGTAATAAAAATCAAACCTTAACAAATCAAAGAGGAGAGGGAGGTCGGTGGTGGTTTTGCTGGAGAGGGAGGCAGACGCAGCGGATCGGGAAGAAGATTAGATGACCGGTGCGACGGCGGTTTTAGTAGGAGGAGCGCTAGGTGGCTAGTTAGGGATGGAGGGGAAGGAGAAGGCAGTAGGTTAGGGTTGGAGGAGGAGGAGAACACATAATGTTATGCTTGATGAAAGAAGAAGAGGAGAAGAGGTTTGAAGACTATAGTCCATGTCTTTGAGGAAAAGAGAACGCGCGGACCATTTTTAATGAAAGTCTTCTGAAAACAAACACACTGTATACCTAAACATCTACTCGTGGTCTGTGTGGCGCTAACAAAAGAAGTCAGGAAGAGCTTTTGTAAAAAAAAAACACTCTCGTAACAATGCCAAATCTTTTAAAAAAACCATTCAGCATGAACCATGCCAAAACATTTGAAAACCATTTTGCGTCTCACGATCATTTTTCTTACAAAATGCTTTTTGAATAAAAGGAAATTCCAAAAAAAAATAACTATTTGACAATTAAGAATTTAAACAAAAATTGTTCAACAAGCACGCATAACAACCTAAAATTCAGTAAAAAGACTTTATAGAACTCACCTTGGGGGACCCTTGGTTTCACGAAATTGATAACCCACCACGAGTGGTAACACTGCCACCATGACTTTATGCTCGAAATCAGGTACAAATTTTGAGTGATACAAACCTGACGAAATGTGGTCAAATTTGACCGTTAGCATGGTCAATATGAACATTTTCTTTTCGTTTTTAATAAAAAAATATATATTATATGAACCCCCTTTAAATACATAACATCTAACTATAATTTTTCCAACTCATTTAAAACATTCATCATCTCTTTTTCTCACCATACTCAACATTCTCAAACAAGTTTTTTTGTTATTTATTTTGTACCAATATGAATTTTACGTGTGACGGGATCGGGTGTTCGCTCCTCCAATCGACTCCGATGATGATGTTCTTTCGAATGATAGCAGTTTGATTTTTTTTTCAATGATATGATCGGCCAACTCGAAGACGAAGACATAGTCAACACGGCTACATCTAAAGAATGATTCGTGCGGCGTGATTGTAAATAAGGTCAAGACTTACTCATGGACAATATTTTTTCGATGCCTCGAAATACAACGAAGATACTTTTTGTCAAAGGATCCATATGTTGAAGCGGTTGCTTTAAAAATTGTGAATGATATAGAAGAGAATTGTGAATGGCTTCAAGAGGGCTATGACGGGAGGATAAAAAAAAGTTTTACGTGGTTACAAAAAGTAACTTCGACCGTTAATCAACTAGCAACCGGTAAAACTCTAGAAGAATACGATGAGTATCTATGTATGTCCCAAATGACTTCCGTGAATGTCTTGAATTTTTTTAATGCAATGATTGAGTTATACGACACAGAGTACTTGTGTAGGCCGACTAGCCACGACATTGCGCTTTTGCACCAAGCACACGAAGAAAGACATCACCTTCCCGGAATGTTAGGTAGCCTAGATTGGACACATCTTATTTGGAGGTTTCTCCATCGAGTTGGGCGGCCAATATATGAGACGTGATCAGAAATACCCTACAGTTATGGTCGAAGCGATAGCTTCACAAGATTTATGGTTTTGGAATTCTTTTCTTGGTCCTCCTGAGTCAAATAAAGACATCACAGTTCTACTATAGTCTCCGATTTTCTCACTGAAAGAAATGGAGCAGCTCCTAAGTGTCCGTTTCATGTTAACGAACGATTATAAAAACGGGGATACTACCTTACCGATGGGTTATACACGCTTGGTTGACCTTTGTGAAATCCTTTTCGTTTTCCATTAAGACTCTAGAAAAGGGGTTCAAGAAGGCTCAAGAATCGGTAAGAAAAGTTGTGGAGCGAGCGTTCATTTTTCTAAAAGGGAAATGGGGTATTCTTATGCGACCAATGCAGGCTAGGATATTTCAGAAACTTAGGAATGTTTGCTATATATTTATTCCGTTTCCAAACATTAATCATAAAGGCTGACGGAATATGCGTTATCACGGTATACATACCCGATCCACCGGTCCATCCCGTTCTTGATGATAATGTCCTTGGAGAGTTGATGGGATGATAAAGCAGATTTCCGACTTCGAATATATCTAGAAGCATATCTTGAAACATTAGATCTCTTGCATCTCGATGGTGACGAGGAACTCGAATAATAATAGTTTCTTTATTTATACTATCATTTTTAAGGTTTTTTTTATTTGCATTATGTATTTTTTTAATTTTAAATAATTGTTAATTTGTTGGAATAAATTTTTTTAAAAGAAAAAAAAAGTTTTGGGGTAGCTAATTAGTGAAGTGGCCCCGTATGTTTAAGTGAATTATTGTAGTGGAAGATGAAAATAAATGACATTAAGGGATTCATGGGTATTAGTAGGGGTATTCAAAGTCCGATATCCGGAGTTTTGAATATCCGAACATTTTACGATAGTAGATTTCACTATCCAAATCCATATCCGAAACTTCGGATATCCGAAGTGCGGATTTCCGAAATTTCGGAACTCCATTTGGATATTAAAGCGGGTATCCGAATTATAAAAGAAAATAAAAAAAAATCTTGTTTGTACCAATATTTTACGGTCGAATCTATAAAACGAGTTTGAGATCTACGTTTCAACAACTAGTTAAACTATGCGGACGGAATAGATTCCAGGCTACAATCGTTTCCGGCAGCCATAGAGAGGCTAGGATATCCTTCGGCTTCGAATACAGCAATCGAATTGACGCCGGAGATAGAGATTTCATATTTACATGTTTTGCACGGACACGTGCTCGCCAATTGCAGCCGTTGACGTGGTGAGGATTGCGGACGGTGAAATGGCCGGCGACGATGGCGAGGCGATGAATCTGAGAGATGATAAGCGTGCGACGGTGTGTTTTCTCCAATCTATTTTCTCTAGGTTTGTGTATTTCATTTGTAACCCTAAGTAACGTATTTCATTCTTAAACAATATATATCTATTTTGGAATATGTTTAATATATTTGTATTTTTTTATATATATATTTTTTGCCGTACCCATATCTTGGATTTTTTATTTTTTGCCGTTTTACGTATCCGTAACATCCTCATATTTCGGTCCCGTATCCGTTTCCGTGCTACTTAGGGTGCAGGCTTCCAGCACATGGTGCAGGCTTATGGTGCAGGCTTCCAGCACGTGGGGTAAAGGTTTTTTTAAATAACATAATATTTAATATTGAAAAAAATATATATTTCAGATAGTCAGATATCCAGGCTATCCGAAAATTTTCAAAATCACTATCCGAAAATTTGGATATTCGAGATTCGGATATCCGAAAAGTTTGGATATCCAAATTTCAAATAATTCGAATTCAGATTTTTTAAACACCCCTAGATATTAGAGTACCTTAGTGGAGCACCTCTCTCCCTCTTAGGCCATGCTAGGCTTGTGATCACACCCACACTATTCTAATGTCCTATAAGAGGGGACGGACACTAATATGGATAGGATGCATGGCTTCCAAACCATATGATAACACCGCCGCCACCCCATGTGGGTAGGGTGTATGGTTTCATTTCATGCAAATGTTTGCCACATAAAACTTATTCATTTTTGTCAATTATTGTACGTAGATAAATAAAAAGAAAAAAAAGTTATAGAGTATTTGTGGGTATGTGCTGCCAGTAATTTTGTGGTTTGTGGGTACTTAAGGGTAGAAATAAGGTAACATGACAGGATTGGATAGTGTATGGGTAATATCCATGAGTGTCCTTTCCCCTAAACATCCTAACAAGTTTCAACTTTGTGCATTAATACCTCTACAGCTCTACAGTGATTCTTCCCTAGAGGTCAGATCCACATTACTATTTCTTGTTTGATCGCTTCTGAGTCTTGATGCGGGTTAATGAACACACTTTTGCTTAGAACGGTTGTTTATATGATGTGTCAGCCTAAAAGGTTTTCGAGTAGTATTATAGTTCTTAATTGTACAAAACGTTTTGTGAAGTGTATAAGTTTGACAAGAATCAAAAGTTGAATTCACAACTTCGTGTCCTCCAATTATGAAAAATCTAGGACCCATTTAATTTTCACAATATAATTAAATCTAACGAGTCTTAAAAATAAGGGAGTTATTAGATGAATATTTAGGAAACTAAGGGGCTGTTTATGAAGAGTATGTTATACGCTATAGTATATGTTATGAGCCGTATATGTTATATGTCGTATAACATATACGTTGTATATGTTTTGCCTATATATAGTTTTCCTTGTTTTTATTTTTGTAACTTTCCGTTCAGATGAAATAAAATTTTCTTTCGCTGCTTCTTTTCTCTTTTTTCTGTGTTATCGTTCTTCAACGATTACACTATTTGATAGCCTCTTAATTCCTAATGGTCTATTATTCCTTAAGTCTAATAGGTTTGATCTCTTAGAATTGGATTCATTTTCTCGTTGAGCAAAGGGTATGAAATGAATCAAATTGATTAAAAGCACCATGTGAAATATTCAGTTTTTTCCTCTTCCTCTATTCTTAGGTACAATATTTGAATCAATCGAGAGCCTTTTCTTTGCCATTAAGAGGTTATTAAGAGACTACCAAACAACCCCTAAATCACTAAAAGTTAATGGCTAGATTGTTAGCTCTTTATCAAAACTAAAACTCTTTTAGTTACCTTGAACTTTTTTGATTGGTAATTTTCCCATCGGCCAAAATTATCAAGTCAAGCCAATGTGTTGAACAAATTGAGATCCAAAACTATTAGGATCTATCAAGGCTGGGCCAAAACAAGCCGAAAGCTAAACTACATTCCTCATAAAGCTGCATGGAAACTCCTAGGCATTGTCTTGTTATAGTACGAAATCAAGGAGAAGCATCCGTGACAAATCATTCTCGTATTCAACGCTAAAACTTGTATGTAAATCGTCTTTTAGTTGTCCTTAAATTGATGTACCTAACTATCATTTTCCAATGCTATATATAAAAACATCATTAGGCTTACAATAAGTTTGTGTACATGTTTGTACACACCACATGTACAACTATTTAACTTCATTAATTCAAACGTGTAGGCAGATCAATATATATATGGGCAATGGAGCTGCTGAGCTGATTTTTCTACATGTCTTTCACGGAGCCCTGTCAATTTCTGAAATGCATAAAGAGCAGAGACCATACCATAAAAACTGCAGCTGTCGCTTGCACAATCTGAACGACGCGCATCCAATTTTGTGTCTCCGGAGCATGAGAATCGCGTACATGAAAAGACTGCCAGCGTGTAATAGCTCATTGTCCTTAAATGGATTCTCATCAGATGGGAAGTCAAACGTGGTGTTTAAGGTTCCACCAAGGAGATAACAATTGCTAGTGGCCTTGTTTGGTAAAGGTTTGGAACTGAATAAGAAATCAAGTATGCTGGTGATTATTTCGATTAATGTATCTTTGATTTATTGTTTTTGCCCGGAGATTATTTTTGTGTAATAAATTGTTTAAATGGTCGAATGACATTTGCAGTTGAACTCCAAGACTTAAAATGTACATCAAGTTAACCAACTTTAATTTTGTTAGCCGAATTAATATATAATATCTTTAAAAATTAAATTACATCGAAACAGTAGATTTATATGAAAATTTATCATTCACACATTATCCGGTATATCAAATACATCTCTGTATGTAATGAGGTGAATCTTTGTCGACTAGTAAATGACGTAAATCACTTCTTAATTATATGCATCTAACAAATAAAATAAATAATTTATGACTTTACTTTCTCTATAATAAGAGGTTCGCAACGAGTTAAAATGTGTTAAAATATATATTATAATCAGCAAAGAAATAGCACATAATCTTGGTTTTAAATTGCGTAAAGCGCTATGATGTGTTTGCTCTTCGATTTGTGAGACAAGCGTATCACGTATGTGATGTCTTTCTTTACTAAAACAGTTTACTAAAATAAAAATTATATAAAAGAATTTAAACAAACATAATTAAATAATTTATAATAATAACCATCCCTCTTTTTACGATTTTTGCGGTCAACTATATGTTGCATTATCCAGAGTAACCAGCAGATGTGGTCTTAAACTTTTGATATTGGATGATTAGATGAATACTTTTGATAAAACTACAAATGTTGTATATAAAGAGATTTTCTTAATTTGTAAATTTAAGACTCTAGACTTATTATTGTTTGTAATATATTTTTCATTTCTTTTTCCCCTTAATTTTGTGTGTATATTTCAAATAACGAACTTAGTAATTTTTATTTTTTGAAAATTCTCGTGTATTACACTACACAGGTTCAAAAGCTAGTGACCATTAAGAGGCTACCAAACAGCCCCAACCGTTTTGGGCACTTCGATAACCATGTTTGTTTGGTTTGCCTTTTTTCAAAACATTAAGTTACAGTTGCAGCCTGAATTTAGTCAACCATCTGCAAATTCCACCTTGCAATTTCAACCCAAACACTTGAAAGTGGGTTCATTTGGACTTCAAATCTAACTGGTCATATTTGAAAATTAAAGAATAAAACAACTAAGCAGCTAAAGAGTGGCAAGGAATTCCCAGCCCAACAATAATACCAAAAAGAACAAACTATGTCGAGCCAGATTGCACTTGGAAAGGTACATCTTGTTGGCAACTGATGATAGGAACTTCGTGTTTTGTTGAATCTGAAGCTGTGATAAAAAAGATGTTGGGAGCCTAGGAATCAATTGTGCGTTTGTAACCTCAAAGATTAACACACTAACTTTAATTGGACCAAGTAATAAATATTGTTGATCTTTTATAGAAAATGAAGTTTTCAATAAATACTGTTGATTTTATATAGAAGAAAGCGAAGTGTTCACTCCGCTGTTATTTTAAGTTTATGTATAATAATCCATTTAAACTTAATAAAGATGGTGAAATTATAGGATCAAAGGGGATCATTTAAATACAAAATATATCTCCCAAGAATTGCACTAATATCCATTAGCAAGTCCTTTGATAAACCTTCAAAATTTGTTCCAGTATCATGCATTCCAGCTATGCTTAAAAACCATAAAAGAACAACATAATTTTAATTTCACTCACAGTTAAAGAGTCAAAACAATCCAACAAGAAAACTTGAGCCATCAAACACCAACTATAAATAGCAAACCAGTAAGGTTTCATCTCTTGATCATCATGCTATATTCGCATTCATCAAACTTTTACTCACCACCGAACCAGCAGAACTTATCATCAAATGTGTACCTCCTAAAGTAGCAACACAAGAACCCGTGGTCACCAAATGAGGCTGCACCTGCTCCCATATCTTCTTCTTTGCAATCTGGTTAGGCGTAGCCACTTCCGGAAGCTTCTCCTTCTTATCTTCCGTCCCAAACCATACCCTGTCACCCGGGATGGACCCCACAGGTGGCTCAAGCAACTCAACATTCTCATGTGAAGCATCAGAAGCAGCCATAACCATTCCATTTGACTTCACACCACGCATGTTTCTAGCCTTTAAGTTAGCCAAAACCACAACACTCTTGTCTTGTAATTCTTCAAGCGGCATGTATTTCACAAGCCCACTACAAATTATTCTCGGTTCGGGTTCACCAACATCAATTTCCTCCACATAAAGCGAATCCGCCTCTTCGTGTCTCCATGCTTTCAATATCTTCCCGACCCTTAAGTCAAGCGTATTTGCCATATCCTTTATTTTTATCATATCAACAACGTTTTCATCTGCCGAAGCTGTTGTTGGAGTAGCAGGATCTGTGGCTATGTTTGGTGATGTGCAAAATGTTTTGAGTGACTTTGACGGCGCGTACGATTTCTGTTTTGGGGTGAATGACGATACAGATAGCGAAAGAGAGGGAACGTTAACATTATTATTCTTGTGCGTGTTTGGTTTTGGTGAAGAATAATAACTTGAGGGTATGGAAAGTAATGGGCGAAAAGCAATACCGCAATTGTATGTTTGACTGCAGTATGAAAGCAGGCGTAATCCACTAGTTATTGGAAGGCTGGCCGGCACCATTTTATGTTTCTAAACAGAATTAATTCTCTCTGGTTACAAAAGGAAAAGATTAATAAAATCAGTCGTTCTCAATAGCATTTGATGTAAAGATCTGTATTCAAGTATGTACAAGTACAAGGAGATCTATATTGACTAATAGATGGCTTAATATTGAAAATGAATAACCAACGTGTAATTTGGCAACACATATAACATGATTATCTTCTTTATTTCATATTTCCCTGCATACTCCAATAATCTTATCTGAAACCTGTTTTAAATTAACTATAATAAGGTTCAATAACTAATGTTTCAAATTCAGCCACATACACAAAAGCACAAAGTAAAGTTCCTCAAAGAAACATAATAAAATTTATGAGTGAAAATATTCAGGCAATCTGAATAATTACTTGAATATATCAGCAATAATCATCCAGAGCTTAGACAGAAATTGGGATAAGAGAGTGAATTAGAAATAAATTAGTAAGATATAAACACCAATTGGCATCAAACTGGCAATGGTTTCGAAATTTAACTTCAATAAGCAATGGAATGAGCTGGCGACTAATGGCCGGAGATACGAATGCAATGCGACTGGTGGTTTTACTTATGTTTGCTTCCGATTGATTACAGTTAGGAGGACCCTTGATGTTTTCATTCCAAAGTTAATGGGCCAAAATTGGGCTTTTCCCTTAATACAAATTGCCCAGTTAAAAGGCTGGTACAATCAAGATTTTCTTTCATCCCTCCTCACTCCTCGGTGGGTGTGAACTTGGTTTGGGCTATCCGGTTTTTGTTCAAACCGATAATGCTAGTTAATCTCAATAACCGGTTTTTGAGTCAAATATCCCTAACCTATGTAGCCGGTTTAGTTTGGTTTTTAACCTATTGTTAACCTGTGTTCGGTTAACCGGTTCCAATGTTAAAATTTCTAACCAATCGCTAAGCTATAGTTAAATCCACTCACAAACCGTTCCTACGTGAAGTTAGAGCTTCTTAACTTCACTAGGCACCACATCCCTACTTTACCTCATTTTACTTTATCTCATCCTAAGAAAATTGTTTAACCTTTCTTTACCTCTTTTTATATAATGTAAAATTAATTTTTAAATTATTGTGGTTGTGTATGGAGAATTTTAAAGTCCATCAACATTTTAACCTACATTGCATTAACGTCCGTCAACTCATGAAAGGAGTGATATGCCACTCATTAACATAGTCAACTCAGCTTTAACGCCTTATACGTTAAAGCATGCCCCTAAACCTAAGAACTGCTCATGATGGATTCAAAGATCATGCGTTCTCTCAATTGTTCCTTAATTTTGTTTTAGTACAGTACATCGTTGAGTCACGTGTCCTCCTTTTGTACATCTTTGTCCGTTTTCTACTTTATTTAGTCGTTTAATGTTGACTTTGGATTGTAAACTTAGTTTCTTGGCATATGCAATATTTATTTAACTTTATAAACATTTATATATTAACTAGTTTTAATCTGCGTGTCACGCGGCTTAGTTTTATTCTTTTTTAAATGACTCAAATATTATTAATAATATTATATTTAATATCATGTTTTGGGATTGTTCATGTAAAAACAAACTTTACTTTTTAAAACAATTTGTTATGAAATAAGTTGCAGTATATATTTGGGATTAAATGCAAAGCTGATTTTATATGATAACAGTTTGTATTAGTTTGAACTATTAAGATAGATACTAAAACATATATAGCTGAGTGAGATTGTGGACTTAGATGTTATATATTACGAAGAAGAACAAATAGATAATAATATAACCATTTCACATTCAGTTTAGGTAAGAAAATATTTCTTTAAACACAACATTAGTTGTCTTATTAGTTTATTTACTATGTTTGTCTAGAATAAAAATCTTCAAATCTTCTTTACTTGTAACTCTAGATAGCGTAACATATAGTTGTCCATGAGAAAAAACATCAATCTTTAAATATAAACCAATTCTGCTTAATGATCGTCCTGTTAGGATTAAGCGCACACACGAAACTGAACACACATGCGAAAACAATAAACGAACACGAAGATTTAGCGTGGTTCGGTCTAAACTAACTTACGCCCACGGGTGGCAACTAGGTATTCTTTATTGAGTGACAAGAGATTACAAGTACATAATGTCATATATATATATATATATATATATATATATATATATATATATATAGAGAGAGAGAGAGAGAGAGGGAGAACAACTAGGGTTTGCATCTTATTAAACAAGAAATCTAAACCGGGCCGGACTTCGGTCTGGCCACCCTACACCCGACTGCCCTTTGGATTTCAAATAATAAATCCGGCCTAAACAAAAGGCCTGCAGACCCAACAATCTCCCACTCGGAGGCCTTGAATACTTTCGTCTACACTCCTGATTGTACTTATGTAATCTGAACATTAAACTTTTTATAGTTGTCAACAATTAACCTGAAGGCCCGTTGAAGCTCCCCGGAGCTCCAACACATAAGTCATGGCTAAAATGCCACTGACACATCAGTCATAGCGAACTACCTGATCCTGAGATATCCCAAGAACAAACACTCTCCAAATTCAGCAAGTAATTCACCGGATAGACTTTTACAGCCGGAATACTGGTTTTCTTAATCCACTATCGACCGGGAACTATAACTGAAACACGACCTGTTCTCCCACTGGCACGATGTTCTTTGACTGATTTAACCTTCCTAGCTCGTTCATCCTGAATCTTCACTTTGGCTCTGGGTTTGTTACTTGCAAAACGAACCTTCTTCTGCCCACGAGATTTTGTGAACCGGATTTTGTCTTTCACCAAAACTGGATCCACTCATTTCGGTGGCATATCGACCATATACAGCGAACCCATTTTCTTGCCACGAGCAAACACGAGATTCCCTTTGACTACTTTCCACTGCCCATTTCCGGACTTAACATCGTGCCCCTGGTCATCCAACTGCCCAACTGAAATCAAACGCTTCTTCAAATATGGAATAACTCTCACGTCTTTCAAAGTCCAAGAAGTGCCGGCTGAAGTTATCAAATCAATATCTCCCATACCCGTAACCTCTAGAATATCATAGTTCGTAAGTCGAACCTTTCCAAAATCCCCAAACTTTAGATTCTCATCGTTTCACTATAGTAAGTGGCATGAAACGATGCACCAGAATCCATCACCCAAGCATCAGCGTTACTTTCAACATTGCAAATCAAAGCCTCATCACTACTGACCACATCATCTGTGTTGTCTTCTGTAACGTTCACCTCTTTCTTACCATTCGGACATTGACTCCTAAAGTTTCCCTTCTCTTTACAACCCTAGCATTCTATATCTTTACGAGTCTTAGACTGACTCCTCTTCCTGCTCCCACTGCCTTGTTGTTTTCCCCTACTTCTACCTTCCGTGACTAACATATTGCCTGATGATTCACCTGAAGTTCTGTGTCTTGAATCTTCTCCCAGAATTAGGCCTCGAATCCCATCAAAGGTAATTTTGTAGACAAACTACAAACCGCAGTCACTGTTCGAGACCAACTGTCGGGTAAAAAGGTAATAACAATATGCCTTGAACTTCATCATCAAACTTAATGCCGACTGACACTAAGCGGGACATGATCGAATTAAGATTATTGATATGCGTTGTAACTGACCCACCCTCTTTCATTCTTGTTGTCACTAGCTCTCGGATAAGATAGACCTTATTCGCTGCCGAAGGCTTTTCATACATGTTGGATAGTGCCTCCATCATACCACGCGCTGTGGTTTCTTTCATGATGTTAAACGCAACATCTTCCGAAAATGAAAAAGTAATACAAGCCCTAGCCTTCTTGTCTAACTTCTTCCAATCTTCATCTGACAACTCTTCTGGTTTTTCATCCTCAAGCACTACATCTAAGTCTTTATGACAAAGTAGCACTTCAATCTGCATCTTCCACCAACCAAACTTCTGTCCGTCAAACTTTTGTATTGAAACGTTTCCATCTTCTACCATGGCAATGACTAAACGAAAAAACCTGGATAAAGAAACAAAGACAGACATAGCAATAGCACGGGCATGAACTTAACGGTTGTTTTGCTGAACTCTGTTAAATAATCAACCTATTTAAACGCAGTGGAATAACGAGCTGAAAATCAGAAAACTGAAACTTTAGCTAAAATAATAAAACCAAACAAGCGTGGTTGGCACTGGCTATCGGTTTTGTTAAACGACTTCTTCCGATTCGAAGAATGTTCTTCAAAAAAAATAGGATCTTGATTCAACTTTTCTTGGCTCGTTCTTCACTTAATGAATCTGAATAAAACTTGTACCCGAGGTAAATGGCCCACACAAACTAGGCAAACTGAATTTGGGCCTAGTGCCCTTTCTTTACGAGCCCAATTTACTTCAAAATGATGAAATTGATTTGATCTTGCTAGTGGGCTACTGCCCAAGATAACGGCCCAAACAAAAAAAAATAAAAGATCTGGTCTTGCACTCAAAACGGCCTATTTTCTCTTTTTTACTTTTGATTGTTAATTGCAAATTGACGTTGGCGGCTGTGGGTTTTCTTCCCTGGCGCAAACCTCCACAAATAACAAAGTAGTTTGCTTTTTATTTTTCTACTCAACCGAACAAAGAGTAAAAAAAAAGGTTGCGACCTTTTGTCAAAAAGAAAACCTCAATCGATGTATGGGTTCAACGGCTCTGGCTATCGACTACGAACCCTAATCGCCCAACTCTTTTCTGCTATTATGTTATCCGGTGTGTAACAACCTAAGCTCTTGATACCACTTGTGAGGATTAAACTGACACACGAAACTGAACACACACGCGAAAGAAATAAATGAACACGAGGATTTAACGTGGTTCAGTCTAAACTGACCTACGTCCTTAGGTGGAAAGTTGGTATTCTTTATTGAGTGACAAGATATTACAAGTACATGATGTCATATATCTAGAGAAACAACTAGGGTTTGCATCTTATTAAACAAGAAATCTAAACTGGGTCGGGATTCGGTCTGGCCACCCTACACCCGACTTCCCTTTGGACTTCAAATAATAAACCAGGCGTAAACAAAAGGCCTATGAACCCAACATGTCCTTGGCTTTAGTTTAGCAAAGCAAACTGATAAAGGATATTGTCGTCTTGTAAATTTGAATGCTATGTTCTTGTCGGAAGGTGTTAGAGTGATTCTAGGAATAGATATTCTTTCACCATTATTAGCTCCTGAAAGAATTTGACTTCTATTACTTGGGAACCCAATGAAACAACCTGAAGCCTAGTGCCATTACATAATCCTTTCTTTTGATAAATATTTTTTAAAAGCATAACTGGACTCCCACTTTTATTTTAAGCTGATGGTTTGGTAGTCCTGGTATTTTTAATACATTTAGTAGCTCAGTAGAGTATAAAGTTGGATCTACATTTCCATCTATATAATCAGACTTTGATACAGAATCTGAGCTCAAGTATTCAACAGTTTCTCCTTGAAAGCTTTCAATTAGACGATACTTTAATTCATTAACAATCTCATTTGTTGGTGCAAGTAACGCTCTCTGTTGGAAGTAATAAGTGTCTTCAATGTTGTTCAAAATGTCTAGATACACAAACTGAATCAGGCTTGAAATAGGGTCATCACATTTTTTGATAAGTAAATCATCTGGAATCTCTATTTTTGCTTCGCCATCATTAGGACCACCAACTTTGCCTTCTCTGATATCTAGAAACCATTGTGCAAATTTTTTTGTTTCCTCGATATCAGCAGATGGTTGACCAATTGTTAATCTCAGATATCTTGTTAATTTTAAGAATACGACACTGATGCCAAAAATATGAATAAGCTTTTACTATTTGTTGCCTACTTCCTTTTTGAACGCCTGGCGGGATTTGTCTAAAATTGCCTCCAAATACAACGTCTTTTCCTCCAAATAATAAATTAGATTGTAACGCATCTTTGTAGGATCGCTCTAGAGCTTGTGTGTCATTGGAGCCTCATCCCAGATTATTAGTTTTTTTTGTAATAGCTCCGCTTCTTTGGAACCACGTTCTATTATGCAAGAGTAGTCCTCATTCAAGTTAATCAGAATATGAAATCTTGAGTGTGCTGTTCTTTCACCTAATTGTAACATCTCGGATTTTTCGTATTTTTTAAACCGATTCGAGAATGTAATTCGGGTCTTTTGAACTGATTAAAACTTGTATTTAACTTGGTTTAACTTATTTTATAATTCCATAACTTTCAATCATGCCAAATAATCCTTAGAAACCTTTAAAATCGCTTAAAACGGCAAAAAATTGCATTTTCAAGAACTACAGAGACTAATTTTGTCAATTCTTTCCTATTTTCAATTAAATTAACGAAACTTAAACTCCAAGAAATGTTATAGCTGGTCCAATTTCGTTTTCTTAGTTTCCAAGCCAAATTTTGTTAGTTATTATACTAGATTTTCTCATTAAATAACTTATTTTGTTTCCTAATTTGTTTTTAGCATTTAAATCGCTTATTTTTGGACTATATCGAATGATTTAAGCCCCAAGAAAACTAATATACATTAAATACTTGCCCACATACATTACCTCTTCCTCAAGATTGATTTATAGTTGTATTTTATATTGATTTGGTCAGTAAAACTTGATTCGGTTTCCTAAACGAGTAAACTAGCTATATTTAGTTCGTTTTTGTGTTTCCTATATAAACAAGGCATATTATACATGCCACAAACTTCTCTAAACCCTAAATAATCATTCTCAGCCGTCACCTATCTTTAATACTCATAAACTTCTTCGGTTTGGCCATTGTTCTTAAAGAAACAAGCTTTATCGGTTGACTTTGCTTATACATCGACCTTGACTCATCTTCTTGGTTGATCCTTTTACTTTCCGGTGGACGACTCGCTTATTCGTTAGCTCATTTAATCACATTTATTAATCGCTTATCATTAGTCAAAGGTGAGTTTGATCATTCCCCTTTTATCAACTGTTTTCAAACATTTTGGGAACATATGTGTACTTATTCATATTTTCTATCCTATATATATACACAAACTCGCAAACATAATCATTGTGTGAGTATCAAATGAATGCTATTTGCTAATTGCTATATATTTAATTGTTTATTTGACAACATTCGGAGAGGTTCAACATAACCCCTTTGTATAGGGTTCTCATTAGTATGATCATACGACCGTCTTAGTAACCGGAGCCCGATTCGCTTGGCGAAGGTAAACCGACACTTTTACTCATTGTAACCAATGCCCGATTCGCTTGGCAACGATTCATTGGCACACTATCAAGTCTTTGGTTGTGTTTACGGTTGATATATGTTTTGTTATGATTTGATTGATTACTATCACATGTGTGTGTTTGCGTATTTTATATTTTATATTTATTATTTATTTATTAAATAATTATTTGTTGTGTCAAAATTGGTGATCATCTCACTCAACTTTATGTTGACAAACTTCATTTTCTGCGCATATGCAGGATGCTTTGTATTGAAGATTGAAGTTGGACACTTAGACAAGACCTTAGGATATAAATAAGATAATCATTATTTGAGCTTACATTCATGTATTTAAATTGTTTGTTATATTTGGATATTGTGTGTATTCTTTCAATAAAATAATTAATTAGATATTGTCACCTTTTACATATGATAGTATCTTCGAGCTATGAGCAATCGGATCACGCCCCGACATTTCCGCCTTAGGTTGGGGTGTGACACTAATAATAGTAAAGATGCAATTCCGCTTGATGCAACATTCAAAACAATATTACCTTGTGATCGTGTTGCTGAAGTTAATGTCTTCCACAAATATGTTTTTCCTGTTCCCCGATAGCCGTAAACAAAAAATACTCCGCCTGAACCATTTTCAACAGCTTTTGTTATTATGTGGAAAATCTCTTTTTGTTCAGAGGTAATGGTTCCAAAATGTTTCTGAAATTCATTTCTTTCAATTTCTTGATTGTATGACTGTTCATCCAGAATTTGCCTGTTACTGACAATAGATACGAGTTCTTCATCAGGAAAAGCCATCGTTTCATATCTACTTAAACTGTAATTGTTTTGTTGTAGAATTTTCTGGATTTCAATCAAAGTAAGATTCTTTATTTGATCTTTAGTCAAGTTTAAATCTGTAAATATTTAAGCAATTATAATCTTTTATATTTTATTAAATGTTTTTATTTAACAATAATACTAAAGAAATGCATACCTGGACATTTGAAAAGTTTGCATTCTTATAGATTATGTATTCTGAGAGGAGTTTCCATGTACTATTCCATACATGCTCGGGTCTTGAGAGACTATCAGTAGTCAACATTGTAACAAACAATGATCTTAGGTAGTCACATGAGCATGAAAAGCTTGCTTCTTCAATTCCTTCGATATATTTTGTGTCATCATCAAGTAATCCAAGGGTATAACATGATTCCTGAAAGTATCATATATCTGACCATTAACATTATGTATTTTATTCAAAACTCCTTGGACCTTTCACTCTGTTTATAAGTCCCCTTAAAAAATATGCTTCTCCAAGAGTAGGAGATACTGCATGTACTCTACCAATTCAAAAGCCTGATTTTCTTTGTGCCGTCCACGTGGAGTTAGATGCCAGACGAACTTTGTAGGGAATTCTGAGTATGTTAGTTTATGTGCCTCAAGATCATTTATGTTACATTCCACCCATAATTCAAACATTGAAGATAAAACAGTGTCTGTTTTTTCCAACATATGTTCAATGTAGTCATCTATGCTACAAATGACTTGTTGTTTACCAGGAAGGTGGAAAGGCAGCTTCATATGTCATACTCTGACTTAGGGCCTAGAAGTGTGACCAACAATTGGTACCTGTTTTATAAATATATCACAATTACGGGCTTATTTTAGCGGAATACTTTATTTAAAATAAAATATTAATTTATTTTGAAAACATTTCGGATAATAAAATATCTTATTGTTTAATTTAAAACTCATGTTTAAACCGTTTACCAAATTTAAATAATTAAAAACTGAGCTGTCTTTTTGTAGCGAGCAGTTAACTCCATGAGTGACTCTAATTCCTTGCTACCTGTGCTAAATCTGTTTCCCTGAAATGTGGGGGAAAAGTCGGCGATGAGCTGGTGAAACGTTGACTTACTCTTGAAAGATTTTATAACAGTCGTTAAATACAAATATAGTTTTTTTGTTTCACAATCTCAGCAGGAATTCTAGTCATTCCTGGGATTTATACCACTGCACTACACACACAATTCAAGAGTTCATCGAGTTATATAGCCTCTGTTTAAGGAGAGTATTCTTCGAGCTATGTAACCCTAATTGGAGAACCAGTTATGACTTACTTGGTTTTGCATGACTGTTAATTCAGTTATGTTTGGATCCAGACACATGTGTAATCGGTCTGAGTTGCCTTTTATTTTCTATTTTCTATTATAACGATTTTAGAGATCTGTAATCTCATGCAAATGTTTATCAGACTCTTTGTAGTAAACAACCTGTCTGCTACAAGAGTAAAAATGTATGTCTATAAAAGGTTTAGCATATTCACTTGTGGCTGTCTGTTCTGAATGATGTGGTGATCTCGTTTGAAAACCTTTTATGAATGAATGTTGGTTAACCTACAATAAAATAGGTTTATACAAATATCCGGATTGTTTATTGATCCAGCTGCAGACCTTGAATGAACTCCTTATATGAGAAATCTAGCTGTCTTTTACCTCTAGTTAGGTCCATATTATGCTTACTCACAAGCCGATGATTGCGGGGCTCATTAAAGTGATATAAAGTGTATGTTTCTGAACCTTCTACAACATTAATTTTGACTCTTATACATGCACCGCAACCGGTAACTTTACTCTTTGTGTTGCATTGCTTTGAAGATGATGCAATATTTGTAGTGTCAATCGGTTAGAAACGCTGCTTACCATTTCTCGAGCAAACAATGTACCCATGCGAAGGGACACCATTTGTGTAGGTTTTGGTCGAGATCCTGATATGTCACACCCCGAATTAGGGCCTGGGTGCGACACCCGTTAGTTGGTATCCAGTTTTGAAAATATATCAGAGTTGCGGGTTATTAGCGGAAGTCTTTTAAAATATAATATTCATTTATAAAATGTCGGGCCAGAATACCCGTTTGATATTTCAATTAACTATCTTTTGAGAATATAATTTATTATTAATAATATTCTAAATAAGATATCTGAGCCATCAGATCACTTCTAATGTCTATGTCTCCAATCTTCTATCAGTTTTGCATTTCAGTTCTATACTTTAGAGTTCCCTGAAACGTGGGGAAAAATACGTCAGCACACAGCCGGTGAATGACGCTGACTCAATAATACCTTTGCATAAACAATAATAATACCTTTGTGACAATACTCATTAGGCACCCAACTCAATTGGGTTACAAGTACCCTAAGTACATGTACAATTAATCATATACACAATATCATTTCTTGAACAGTCCGTAGACTTCCAGAGGCGTGTTTGATGATATGCATGGCCTCGGGAAACTCCGAGTCACCATGTATGTATGGATCCAGACACATGTATACTCTTAATCTGAGTATGCCCGTTTCTTATTATTGTAACACAAAGTTTTAAGGATTCATAAATCCCATGCAAACAGTTCAGACTCTAAAAGAGTTGTAAAAGTTTGGGGCGTATTCACCTTTTATGGTTGTAATCAGTTTCTGACACCGATTCCTGTATATTGATCAGTTTCGGTTACTGACCCATGTCTGTAAATCAGTTGTTGTTACTCATTCCCGTTTCTGTTTCAGCTTTCAAATTGATTGATTGATTGTTATCTCGGTCCTATAGTACGAGATTAACATTTGTATAAATGCCTATATCAACGATCTAGCTTTAGTCTGTTTTGTATAACTGTAACCTTGACAATTTATTTGTTTGTATAAAACATTTGGACCTTTAGTCCTTTTGTTTGTTTATCAGGTTTCTTCTTCAGGAAGAAACAGTTATACCTGGTTTCTTCTTCAAGAAAAAACATTACTTTAACTATAACCTTTGTGAATGAATAGTATGTTTCTTAGTCATTAAGAAATACTATTTTAACCATACACTTTGCATGTAAATGATTACGTTTCTTAATCATGAAGAAACTATAATTGGCTATAACCGTTGCTTATAAAAATTTATATTATGTTTATCAATAATCAAGGTTCGGGCTATACCCCCGACTATGGTCTAAGCTATTATAATAATAATAAAATAATAACTTAATCAGAACCCCTACCTCTCACGGGTATGTGGAGTTGGTTATCTAAGATTGAACAAGCGGCACCGCTACTCCATATCGCGTATTACACCTTAAACCGTAAGAGCTTCGGAGCTTGGCACGTTCCACAAGGTCGGCACGCTTCTCGAGAGTTAGTGTGTGTAAAAGTGTGATTTGTGGTTTGACAATGGAATTCCGTGACCCCTCCCTTTTATAACTGATTTTGGGCATTTTCGAGTAGAGCGATGGTCCCTTCACATAGGGCATCGCGTAGCGCAATGTCAGGAGTTGACGCGTGGCATGATGACTCAGCCCTAGCGTCTGCCACGTGTCCCCCTGACGCGACACTTGTTGTGGCGTCATCATGGACCGTCGCGTAGCGCGAAGGACTTGTTCCTGGGCTCATCGCATAGCGCAATGGGTTCCAAAATCCAGATTTTTATATTTAGTCCCTTGTCTTTGATAACTTGCCACTTCTTGATCACATTTCCATTTTCCAAAAATACTAAAGCGGCCCTTATGCGACGATGCGAGTGTGCGAAGTGCAACGTGCGCCAACAAAACGCCACATTACGCCCATCGCCTGGGTCCATGTCCGTGCGCGTGCACGTCGGGTGCTTTGCACCTTCGCTAGGACTATGGAGAGTGGTTAGCCACATTAAAACATTTCTATGGAAACTTCATTCCTTATAAAGAGCTTCCATTTCTTTCCTTGTTTCCATGTGGGATGAAAATTCACTTCCTTATTTATACCCATGTGGGATGTTTTCACTTTCTTCCATCTTTTCATGTGGGATGGAATTTTTCTTATTCCCTTGACATGAGATATTTTATTTTTTTCTTATCCCATTTTTCCATCACTTGTCTTTGAGATTATTTTAATCCTTCAACTTTCAAAGTTTGACAACTTTAGTCCAAAATAAATATGGGTTTTTCCTAGATGTTACATCCTCCCCACCTTGAAATGAATCTCGTCCTCGAGATTCACATGTCTTAGGTTTGGATGTTCTTACTTTGTTAATCTGTGACTAGATTCTATCTAATCTGATTCTCGTGTTTATCTGTCAATGCAAAATGATGAAATTTTCGGACCTGTTGCTAACTTTACATCTCGATTGATGTAATCAGTCAATAGTTCAGAATATCATAAGTAATTGTAAATTGCTAAACACAGTGGCCAGTTGTGTGTAATTATTTACATTATCATTTGTATTCTAAATATTTACCAATGTAGCTCTATCGCTTCCTGGATTCGATCTGTCGAATCAATTCCATCTCTTGATCCCGATTATTTGTTTCCTTATATTTTGATAGTACCTTTATACTTTTGAGCAAACATATCTGATATGCTATGCAATCATATCTTTTTGAACATTCTCGAGCTCCTTTGACTTTTTGATCAATCCCTGTTGATCATTCCATAGTATTTCTCAACTACTTGTCGATCGAACAGGGATTTCTTTCAATGATATGCTATCTTTGCATATTTTGATATCTTGTGACATCAGTGATATTCATAATCCTTTCCCTCAATAAGCTATTAACCTATATTTGCAATAGGCTTGCATAAGTTTCTAAATGGTGTTTCTTAGTCAATCAGAAAACTTAAGTCTGTTTCAGTTCAGCAGGCTCGTGGCAGCAGACTCGTGGTTTGATCAGCAAACTTTTAAGTTTGATTTAATTCAGCAGACTCTCGGTCTGATCAACAGACTTTAAGTCTGATTCAGTTTTGCAGACTCTTAGGTTTGACCTAACCTTAATAGAGTTTATAATATATTTTGTATTTACATATGACGTTTAATATGGCACGCCTTGGCCTAATAGAGATATTCCATTCAACTGGATGAATCTGTTAGATGATAAATCAATCAGCATGTTATCGGTTTTTGAATGTCAGTTTAAATTTCAGTCACTTGATTGTCTTTCAAGCATTATTGTGTATTTGCCAGATTTGTATGCTAATATTTTATTCAAAACAGATGGAATTAAATACCCTTTCTTGGTTTACAAAATTTCTCGTTTCAAAACGAGTTACAACTTAATATACATGAGTTAACTAATCTATCTGATATTCCATATGTTTGATCTTTGACTTGATTGCTTTGTCAGATATTTCTGGTTTCTTCTGACATTAGTGTCAGCCTTGATTAGCTTTTCTTTTCGGGCAATTTGTTTTGAAGTGGCCCGTTTCTCCACATATAAAACATACTCCTGATTTCTTCCTGTATTCTTGTATTGTGTGTCCTTCCCTGTTGCAGTATGCACACTTCTCTATGCCTTCTCGTCGACACTTCCCAGAATGTTTTCTTCCACAAGTTTTAGAAGTGGGTTTTGAAGTATTTTCCTCTTTTTCCATTTTCTCGAAATCTTTCGTTTCTTGATTTCTTTTTCTTCTTTCTTTTCTTCTTCTTGATTTCTTATCATACTATTGATCAAGTATCTAGCTACTTCAATGGGCGACTCAATTGTTTGCGGCATATTAGCTCTTACCAAGTCTCTTATCTCTCTTGGTAACCCATATATATAGCGAGTTATCTTATTATATTATGGAGTCACCAAATGTGGAACCAGTCGGCAATATTCAAGGAATTTAGTATTATATTCCCTGAGATTTGTACCAACAACTTTGTGATTCCATAACTGAGTTTGAATCCGATCCATCTCGTGGAGTGGACAGTATTTCTTTATAATGAGATCTTTGAATTCTTCCCAGCTTAGATTGTACATTGTTTCTCGTCCCTTATTCCAGATCAAGGTATTCCACCATTCAAGAGCTTCTCCCTTGAACATTTGAGAAGAATATTGGATAGCTTCTTCATTTGTACATTTTCTAATATAAACAATTGCTTCTTGTTCTTCTAGCCATCTTAGAGCTGCTATAGCATCCTTGTCTCCATAAAATTCCTTAGGTTTGTAAGCTTGGAAAATTTTAAAGTTGCATCCTCCTTGATGCTTCAACTTCTTTCGAGGTTTCTTTCTTAAATTGTTGTCAGATGCAGAGCTATCATAAGCTTCTTCTTCTTTTGAATGAACAGATTTAATTTGACTTTCTTGTCAAATTTTGGTTGACTTTGATTGATAGAATTGTCCTTGATAGCTTCTTGTATCATTTTCTGAATTTCATCTTTATATTGGGCGTGAAGTTCCTTGCTTTCATTGTCAACATTCTCTCCACTTCCAACTTTATTGGAAGGATTATTCTGAGAGTTTGCACTTCCTTCTCTTGACATACTACAATAAAATTTTAAATATAAGTTCAACATTCGAGGAATTAAAACATATCCTTTATTTATTTTATTGTAGTTTACAAAGTGCACAACATTATTATAACTACACTTGTTACAATTACTATGTTTCTTATTATCTATTTCTTCCAGCGGACATTCAATTTCTTGATCTTGCTGTCCTTTTTGGTATTCCCAATTGTTTCCTTTTCTTTTCCTTTTCCTTTTTCCTTCTCTTCTTCCAATTCTATATCGTTGAGCATTGATTCGGCTATTTTTGTAACATCGACTTCATAACATGTTGAGTCATCTCTGATGTACATTCCTTCATAATCTGTGCTCCGGCGTTCATTTTGAGGATGGGCAAAGTAAGGATCTTGGTTTGTCGGATAATTGAAATATTCCTGCCCCTGAGGATTTTCTTCCGGTTCAGTCATTATTCCTTTTCCTTTTGACTTTATTGATTTCTGGGATCTACTTGATCCACTTGATCTTGTTCCCTGCACATCTTGTCTTCGAATGAAATGGGCTAATGGGATGTTGGAATCGAATGAATCTGAATTTTCCTCCATTGAAGTCTGATATGAGTCTTCACTACTAGATATGGGGATTGGGAGTAAGGCTGTTCCTATACACCCTTTTTCTTTACCTGACCGAGGTTGATATGATCCTTGGCTGGATTGAAGATCAAACATCTGTAAGATGTTAGATTGGGAATAGGATCGCGTTCCTATCTTATCCGTAACAGTTTATCATTCAGTGATTGTATTTTAGATACTTTTAGTTAAGTACCTATTTGAACCAGTATCTTGTATAATAAGATTAAATCCTATCCGTATCATATTTTAATCATTCAATAATTTTGTCAGTTGATATTCTTTATTTGAATATCAATATTTTCAGCATAACCTTATTTCTAGTCAAAGCCTAGGTACAAATTATACCTAATTCACTAAGACCGACGGCTCTGATACCAACCTGTCACACCCCGAATTAGGGCCTGGGTGCGACACCCGTTAGTTGTTATCGAGTTTTGAAAATATATCAGAGTTGCGGGTTATTAGCGGAAGTCTTTTAAAATATAATATTCATTTATAAAATGTCGGGCCAGAATACCCGTTTGATATTTCAATTAACTGTCTTTTGAAAATATAATGTATTATTAATAATATTCTAAATAAGATATCTGAGCCATCAGATCACTTTTAATGACTATGTCTCCATTCTTCAATCAGTCTTGCATTTCAGTTCTATTCTTTACAGTTCCCTGAAACGTGAGGAAAAATACGTCAGCACACAGCCGGTGAATGACGCTGACTCAATAAAACCATTGCATAAACAATAATAATACCTTTGTGACAATACTCATTAGGCACCCAACTCAATTGGGTTACAATTACCCTAAGTACATGTAGAATTAATCATATACACAATATCATTTCTCTAAACAGTCCGTAGACTTCCAGGGGCGTGTTTGATGATATCCATAGCCTCGGGGAACTCCAAGTCACCATGTATGTATGGATCCAGACACATGTATACTCTTAATCTGAGTATGCCCGTTTCTTATTATTGTAACACAAAGTTTTAAGGATTCATAAATCCCATGCAAACAGTTCAGACTCTAAAAGAGTTGTAAAAAAGTTTGGGGCGTATTCACCTTTTATTGTTGTAATCAGTTTCTGACACTGATTCCTGTATATTGATCAGTTTCGGTTACTGACCCCTATCTGTAAATCAATTTCTGTTACTCCTTCCCGTTTCTGTTTTCAGCTTTCAGATTGATTGATTGACTGTTATCTCGGACCTATAGTACGAGATTAACATTTGCATAAATGCCTAGATCAACGATCTAGCTTCAGACCTCGTAGTCTGTTTTGTATAGCTGTAACCTTGACAATTTATTTGTTTGTATAAAATATTTAGACCTTTAATCCTTTTGTTTGTTTATCAGGTTTCTTCTTCAGGAAGAAACAGTTATACCTGGTTTCTTCTTCAAGAAGAAACATTACTTTAACTATAACCTTTGTGAATGAATAGTATGTTTCTTAGTCATTAAGAAATACAATTTTAACCATACGCTTTGCATGTAAATGATTACGTTTCTTAATCATGAAGAAACTATAATTAGCTATAACCTTTGCTTATAAAAATTTATATTATGTTTATCAGTAATCAATGTTTGGGCTATACCCTCGACTATGGTCTAAGCTATTATAATAATAATAAAATAATAACTTAATCAGAACCCCTACCTCTCACGGGTATGTGGAGTTGGTTATCTAAGATTGAACGAGCGGCACTGCTACTCTATATCGCGTATTACACCTTAAACCATCAGACCTTCGGGGCTTGGCACGTTCCACGAGGTCGGCACGCTTCTCGAGACTTAGTGTGTGTAAAAGTGTGATTTGTGGTGTAAGAATGGAATGTCGTGACCCCTCCTTTTATAGCTGATTTTGGGCACCATCGCGTGGCGCGATGGTCCCTTCACATAGGGCATCTTGTAACGCAACGTCAGGAGTTGACGCGTGGCAAGATGACTCAGCCCTAGCGTCTTCCACGTGTCCCCCTGACGTGACACGTGTTGCTGCGTCATCATGGACCGTCGCGTAGCGCGATGGTTCTGTTCTTGGGCTCATCGGGTAGCGCGATGGGTTCCAGAATCCAAAATTTTATTTTTAGTCTCTCGTCTTTGATAACTTGCCACTTCTTGATCATATTTCCGTTTTCCAAAAATACTAAAGCGGCCCATATGCGGCTCGCGGCGATGTGAGTGTGCGCCAAAAAAACGCCACATTACGCCCATCGCTTGGGTTCGTGTCCGAGTCCATGTCTGTGCGCGTGCGCGTCGGGTGCTTCGCACCCTCCGCTAGGACTATGGAGAGTGGTTAGCCACATTAAAATATTTCTTTGGAAATTTCCTTCCTTATAAAGAGCTTCCATTTCTTTCCTTGTTTACATGCGGGATGAAAATTCACTTCCTTATTTATACCCATGTGGGATGTTTCCACTTTCTTCCATCTTTCCATGTGGGATGGAATTTTTCTTATTTCCTTAACATGAGATAGTTTATTTTTTTCTTATCTCATTTTTCCATCACTTGTCTTTGAGATTATTTTAATCCTTCAAATTTCAAAGTTTGACAACTTTAGTCCAAAATAAATATGGGTTTTTCCTAGATGTTACATGATATCAAAGCCAGCTTTTTTTGCTTTAGACTTGTACATGGTGACAACATCTTCCCAGTGGTTAAATTCTGCATCTATTTTAGGTTTTTCAGCTGCAGGGACATTCGGGATCCAGTATTTTGTTCCACTCAGGGAGAAGTAAAAATTATGTTCCAAAGTCTCTAAAACATTGGAAAAAAAAATAAAAACATTGAAAACAGGAGATGGTAATTATGTTATTAATGTTTGAGTTTTGTTCTTACGTTCGTTATTAATATTGTGTTGCGAACTTGTGGTCGACGATTGATGCATTGTTAACTGAAGAGGTAGGTCCCAGCAGAGCCCAGTTGGACCCGCATGACTCACCTTGAAGAGAGACGTCTGCGCAGAAACCAACTGGATCCGCAGGACCCTCCATGCTCAGAGACGTGACGTCCTTACGCGCAGTACGCCAGCTGTTCCCGCAGGGAAAGCTTCCCAATGGTGAAGTACCCCGCTTGTTCCCGCAGCTGCGGATACAAGCCATCAGGGAAGGCTACCCGCACTAATAGCAAGGCTACACGCACAAGGCACTAACTCTTGATACTTCAGTAATGTCACCTGAAGGAATGAGCAAGGCGGGAATACTCCCGCCCAAATGAGCCAGTCCGTATGCTTCTGGAAGATCTTTTGTACTATACCTGCCAAGGTATGGGCAAAATAGACGATCTGACCAAAACAGCCCATGAACCAATCACAGGTGACAGCTCACCGACAACAGTACGAGGAGGAGCACCCTCTAGTACTGTTTGTCACTATTAGCCGCTGCCTACTCACCAACCCTCACCGTGGGACGTGCGTAGCCTACAGTTGGTGGAACAGTGCATAGCCGGCAGTAAAGGAACAGTATACAGCCGGCCTTGTCACTATCGGTCGCAGCCTATCCACCAACCAGCATGGCTTGTGTGTAGCCCACTGTTGGTAGAACAGGAATACTATTCAGCCGGCTGTACCTTCTTGGAAACCTACCTTCGGCTATAAATACTCCAACACCTTGGAATGGTAAGCGGAGGATCGGATATCTCATTATCTTATCTTCTCTAGCAATCTCTTAATATACACTTATATTCAGAGCAATCTAGTCTGATTCTCACGCCGGAGGGTGGTCACAAGGAGGAACCCCCCCTTCTCGAAGGGCTCGATGGCACTCCCATCCCAAGAACATGGAATGGAGCTCAATTACGCAAATGTTACATGTAGATCAATTCCAAACTTGTAAAGAAAAGGCCTATAGCCACTTCTAATGGAAATGATTCTCCTTTTACAATGTATTGATAGCCTTACCTTTATACTTATGAACTTCCCACACTGATATGCCGGTATTCACCGCATAAATATGGGAAGAAGTAAGTCGTTACGTGTGGAAGGCGGCAAAACCCGCATAAACACACAAAACAGTAAAAATTTCAAAAGAAAAGATAAGGAAAACCTTCACGCAGGTCAGTTATAGGTAAAGTTTAGTCATCCCACTAAATGAAAGTGACGGTCCTACCCGCACAATCATGATAGAGGAAACTGAACATTAACCTATTAACAACCGCGCGTACAAAGGCTAACTTATTCAAAATACTTAGAAAATTTCTAAGGAAAAGATGAGGAAAACTTCCACGCAGGACATATATAAGTAAAGTTTAGCCATCCTACTAAGTGTAAGTGACGGTCAAACCCGCACAATCATGAAAGAGGAAGCGAAACATAAACTTATAATCTGCCACGTTAAAAAGTTAACTTATCTAAGTACTAAAGAAATTGCTAAGTTAAATCAAAACATGCGTAAAATAAACAAGGCAAGGAATTAGCACATAATCTTTATTCCATCAAAATTCAAATATTACAAAGATTGCTGGGTGCATACCCGCATACAAAAGAAGCTATACAAAAATAAAAATCTACTCTAATGGTGGAAAGGGATCTTCAGGATCAAGCTTCAGGACCACTTCCACTTGGACCCGCACCATCAGTAGAGCGTGGCGGTTCAAGGAAAGCTTTAAGGATAGCTAGCCCATCATCAGCAGCAGCAACTTCGTTCACCTTTTCCACCACCGGATGCGGGAAGGCGGCATACTGGTTCACTGCTTGGTCATATAAAGCTTCAGTATCCACATCAAATAAAGGGAAGTTGGAAGGCGGGATGCCTTTCTCAACGAACCCTAGACCAAGCAGGAAGCCGGCCTTTTCCCCATCCTCATGAGAAGCGTTGAGGGCTGCGCTCATAGCATCGTCGTAAGACGTATCCGTGAAGACCCGATGCACAACCTACAAAAAGAAAAAATACAAGTATCAAAACCTTTTCTATTTACAAAGAAAAGCGTAAAGATATAATGAAATTAAACATACCTGAGACAACGCTTCTCGAAGAAGCCATTCATTGGCAACCAGAGCCTCCTGGAGGGAGGCTTGAGCTTGGTTACGGGCGCGTTCGGCTTCACTTTTGTTGAGGTTGGCAAGCAACACTTCTTTAGCCGCAGCCTCTTCAACGCCCTTTAGCTTCCGCTCAGTATGGTCAAGCACCCCCCTCTGGTCCAAGATCTCTTGGAGCTTCTTGGCGTCTTCCATCGCCAAGGCATCATGAGCCTGTTGGAGCGCCTCTAGTTTGGCTTTAAGTTCCTCATTCTCGAGGCGTAGAGGCTCAGCAACAGCTTCAGCCTTGGTGGCCCTCTCAGTTGCGTTCCGTGCAGTTTCCTTAGCCAGCCGAAGCTGTTCGTTAACAGCTTTGGCAGCCTTGGAACGGGCCTCGAGCCGGGCCTGAACTTCAACCTCGAGGGCCTTTAAGGCCTTCTCCTTTTCCGCAGCCACTGCGGTAAGCCTCCTATTCTCCTCCCGGACAGCCCGCGCCTGAGCTACTTCTTGGATACGAGCTGCTTTTAACTTGTCGTTTTCACGACAAAGCAGCTCGACGCGCGGCTACATCCGGGCCAGGAGAATCCGAAGCTCATTGGTTAGCCTACCCTCCTGGTAGCTAGCCATTGCTTCCCCCAACGCACCACTGGGAGCTGCGTGACGAGCCCACTCCACGCACTCCACAGGCGTGCGAAGGGTTGTTCCTCGGCGGATGTTCCATCGTGGAACATACACTTCATTGGAATCCGACACTGCAAAAAACAAAAAGCAGTTAGGAAAAGATGATATATAAAAAAGAAAGGCCAAAAGAACTCTACGCACCTGTAGGGTCGACAACAGGCCGATAGCCGCCAAACCCATCACCTGAACCCAAGGGAAATCCATCCAAGAGGTCAGGCAGATGGGAAGGAGGCAGAGGTTGGCGAGAAGCCCCAAGCATACCTGAAGGACCGGCCGTAGCTGCCGACGTCGGAGGAGGCATAGAGGCCGCCGCGGTAGAAACCAACGGATGTGAACTCACAACCGTGGTCGCCGCTGCGGAAGTACCCGCAGAAATAGTCACCGCCGGCTCAGTGAAAGATTCAGTAAATATGGCACTGACAGCCGGCGGAGATGTCATCACAGTTGGAACAGTTGGCTCAACTGGGTGAGCAACTGAACCAACAACTGAAGCAGGCGCAGCCGCCTGGGTCATCGCCTCAGGTAGGTTGACCAAGCCTACCGTCATGGGTCCGGAGGTGCTCCTCCCCGCTCCACCCTGGAATGCGGTAGCATCCACGCCTGCACAAAGAAGATATAAGTATAATGGCGGAAAGATATGAAGTTAAAAAGTAAAGGAAGTTTGTACTTACGGGTTTTCTTGAGCCTAAAAGTGCGAACAGGCGGGGACGAACCCGATGGAGCCGGCCTCTTCACGCCGCTCACCGTCGTTGTCCTGGGCTGCTCGGAGGTGACGGTCGTCTCAGCCTCCGGAGCAGTGGTCTTATCACCACCAGGGTTCCCCGCCACCTCCTCGCTCTCGGTCTCTGAATCAGACCGAGGCACCGGATCGGCAGTGGAGGCAACCTTCGCCTTCCCCTTCCCGCCGGCAGCCTTCTTCTTCCGCACCAACGGAGGACCATCTGCGGATTCCTCATCAGAAGATGACAAGATTAGAGGAATTCCAGCAGAGGTTTCAGCATTGAGAGGTCGAGGGTTGAATAACGCCTTACCTGGCCGCGTGGCGCTCAGAATAGGGTGGCCTGGCGGGTAGACCTCCACAAACCGATCCCTCGTTTGCTCCAAGATGGGCAACTCGTTCTCATCGAGAGCACGAGTACCCATCCGAGCGGGACCATCACTCTCCCGTGGCTGCAGGAGAGACTGCAAGTCGTTCCCTCTGAAATAAAAGAAACAAACAGTTAGAAGACAAACCTATATAAACAAAGAAGACAGAGCATACCGTAAGGGACAGAGTTCAAACCGTATTCGAGGACGATGGGAACCTGTGACGCCTCCTTCCACACCCGGCTCATCCCAAGCATCACCATCCCAGACTCCGCAAAGCGGTATACCGGAGTCTGGACCCGGGAGATCTTGGCGAACCACTCCGCCTCCTGGTAGTTGAGGGCGTGAAGGGCGGGGAGTGCTCTCCCATTCTTAAAGGTCATCGCAAGGGGGACGACGCGAGCGGAGATATAAAAAAACTCACGCTTCCACGACCGAAGACTGCGCTCGGTAGCGCAGATCTTCAACCCCTTGATCCGATTGACCAAGGTGTACCACCCCTGGATGCACCTCCAAGAATAGAAGGTCATCAACCGGTCAACATGGGGCTCCACGCCCAGAATGAGGCACACCCACTCAAAGTGGCGGATCTTGGCGATCGCCATCGGGTGTACCTCCGTCAGATGCACACCGTGCCTCTCCAAGACACGGTATACAAACTTCGTCAATGGGAACCTGAGATTCCCATAAACGAAGAATGCAGCGTACACCCCTATCTTGCCCTTGGGGGCATCGTACACCGTCTGGTGTGGCTCCGAAAACTCAGGCTCGAACGGCTCGAGCATGAACTTCCGGACGATGTACTGAAAAAGCTCGGCAGGAAGAGCGCACTGGCACTCGCCAGCAGTGCTCTTGTCGTCCTTATCAGAAGTGGACGACGGATTCTCGACGAACACGTCAGACTCCTCGGCAAAAGAAGACATGTTTGGATGTACAGAAAAACGATTTCAGAAGAATGCTCGACGGAATAGTGAGTATTCGCCGGAAATCGTTTAGAAGATGAAGAGAAGTGAAAGTGTGGATTGCAAAGGACCCTCTCCCCCTTTATATACTCATCGCAATTAATGCGATGAATTTAATGCGGAAGAGAGAGAAATCGCAGGTGCAATGAAACTATGACACGTGGCAATGAGCAAGCTGGCAACAGCTGTTGAAAGGACGCGTACCATTAATTTCGCGGCCACGCGCCCGAGAAATCGCGCCCACGCGCCTGAAAAAGCGCCTGGAATGACCATATATTGTCACGTCGCCATAACTTCCTGCACGTCCTGACACTGTCAGAAGAAACCGTCGGACGACGTTTCAACAGTTTGGACTGTTCTTATCCTTTCACCAACTCTTCGAATTTCAAAATTTCAAAAAGATTCAAAAGTAAGCGGGAAAATACCCCTTACCTTGGCAACCAAGTAACTATAAGACAGGTGCGAGTACAGTGTTAAGGCAAAACCCTTCACATACTTAGCACCTGCAGGGAATTGAAGCCAAGAATACCTCGGCGACCAAGTAACTATAAGACGGGTGCGGGTACAGTGTTAAGGCAAAACCCTTCACATACTTAGCACCCGCAGGGAATTGACGCCAGGAATACCTTGGAAGTAAAGTAACCGTAAGACGAGTGCGGGTACAGTGTCAAGGTAAAACCCTTCACATACCTAGCACTCCGCAGGGAATTGAAACCAAGAAGGATCTTCTGGGCCATGCTTGCGGAAACGGGAATAACATCCCCGCATAGTAGGAACGTCGAGAACTATATTGTTTGAAACTCCAAGATGGAATTGGTGGTTTTAACATAATTGATCACTATGTTCAAAACTACCAAAACCTCAAGGAGAATCCACACAACGCTCCTGACTTGCGAGGAGGTTACAGACCTACCCGTATCATACCCAAAGATCAAGCAGGAAAGTCGGGAATTTCTGCAAGTGACATTAGGACTTCCGCGGGAAGAATCCCCATGGAAAACCTTAAAACTAAACCCTTTTCAAAAACCCTTTGCTTAAGTCCAAAAGTTCACCTCACTTATTAAACATTCATGAGAAAAAAAATTGGACTGGGGGGACTTGAAGAGGTAGGTCCCAGCAGAGCCCAGTTGGACCCGCAGGACTCACCTTGAAGAGAGACGTCTGCGCAGAAACCAACTGGATCCGCAGGACCCACCATGCTTAGAGACGTGACGTCCTTACGCGCAGTACGCCAGCTGTTCCCGCAGGGAAAGCCTCCCAATGGTGAAGTACCCCGCTTGTTCCCGCAGCTGCGGATACAAGCCATCGGGGAAGGCTACCCGCACTAATAGCAAGGCTACACGCACAAGGCACTAACTCTTGATACTTCAGTAATGTCACCTGAAGGAATGAGCAAGGCGGGAATACTCCCGCCCAAATGAGCCAGTCCGTATGCTTCTGGAAGATCTTTTGTACTATACCTGCCAAGGTATGGGCAAAATAGACGATCTGACCAAAACAGCCCATGAACCAATCACAGGGTGACAGCTCACCGACAACAGTACGAGGAGGAGCACCCTCTAGTACTGTTTGTCACTATTAGCCGCTGCCTACTCACCAACCCTCACTGTGGGACGTGCGTAGCCTACAGTTGGTGGAACAGTGCATAGCCGGTAGTAAAGGAACAGTATACAGCCGGCCTTGTCACTATCGGCCGCAGCCTATCCACCAACCAGCATGGCTTGTGCGTAGCCCACTGTTGGTAGAACAGGGATACTATTCAGCCGGCTGTACCTTCTTGGAAACCTACCTTCGGCTATAAATACTCCAACACCTTGGAATGGTAAGCGGAGGATCGGATATCTCATTATCTTATCTTCTCTAGCAATCTCTTAATATACACTTATATTCAGAGCAATCTAGTCTGATTCTCACGCCGGAGGGTGGTCACAAGGAGGAACCCCCCCCTTCTCAGTGACGAGCTTACGGTCTGTTTTGCAGGTCACCTGAAGAACAACTTTCTTTGCTGGACCTCATCCTCGTGGGAAACATCTATTCACCCCCCAGATTATCCGTAATCTGCCCGGGGTCGATTAACGATTAGCGAACTTTGTGTCGTGTTGGTAAGATCCGTAGATGCTGCTAAGAAGGTATAAGAAAAACATAAAACAAATAAAAGATCAAAAGACACAACTTTAAAAGGTAAAAAAAACATTTAAATATAATTTGGTAAGATTCCTATGGAATAAAAATTCATGTTAACATAATACGCATGATCATATACAAAGCCTACACAGAGATCTAAGACAGTGTACGAAAAGGTCATACACATAAATGGAATGAAATTTAAGATGTATAGGGAATCTGCATCTAAAACAACGTACGGAAAGGTCATACACATAAATGGCATGAGAGACATGGTTTTTTGATCTTCCAAGAAGCAAACAAGGACATAAAAAAAAACCTACACATACGTAATCACAAACCTACACATACTGTAAGTCATAACAACAACAATAAGGTTACTAATTTAAACCTACACAAATAAAGTGCAGATTGTTAACACAGAAAATAACATTAAACTACGCAGGCTAGTATGACTAAAAATAGAGTTGTAGAAAACCACAAACAAAAAGCATGAATAATAATAGCGACAGTGTGATAACAATTATTAACGTGATTTCACAGTTGAGTTGAACAAAAAATAACCTTCACAATGTGATGTTGACTGACTCATGGACACAGCCTGCTTAGAGGTTGACTGGTTATCCATTGCCTCTAGAAAGTTTAAAGAACTGTATAATGCAAGTAATGCTTGGTTTATATAGAACATGAACCATTTATTAGTTTTGATCCTTTACAAAAAAAGAAAATCATGTTAATAAAACTAATGAAACTCAACAAATAATGGGAATTGATATAATATCATGCAAAAAAAATGAATAAGTAAACACAAGATCACTAACATTAATACTGAAATCCTGGGTTATTAAAATTAGATCGTTCTTATAAAAAATTGTAACAATTTCAATTAAATAGGATACAAAACTAAAATTGAATAAAAGCTGATTAGGGAATTTGAATAATTACCATGTTAATCAGCGCATATGATCGGCTTAGCGAAGATAGGTATGCATCAACATCTTTGATGATTAATTGTGATGAATCAAGATCTGTGGAATATATAAGATTGAGTTGAGTATAAATGATATATATCCTGGTTAGCGAATTTGTCTAATTGAGTTGAGTATGTAGGAAGAACAATCTTCGCATTCATCCGTATCTGGATTTAAATTAAAATTGAATTGGTTTGATGGATAATAATACTGATCTTCTGGGTTTTGATTTCAAATAACCGTATATGTGTTTGATTTAAACGTATGTAAACATAAAAAATGTTCAACATAATAATTAACAGTTTCCATATAAACGAACTATGATGATTTACTATACTACCCCTATATTTAATTAAAAGAAAATAAGAAAACAAAATATCTGATTGGCTACATCGACTTCTCACAGTTCTCACAATAACTTAACATCTCCTGAACTTAAACCAATACACACACACGCACACTAGGTTTTATCCCCCGTATTACGGGGGTTGTTTTACATTTTTTGTTTTTTCAATATTTATTTTTTGAATTTTAATTTTATTTATTGTAAGAAAGTTAATAATATACTTAGGTTTGATGAGGAAAGGGTTTCACAAATAAATAATATGTTATAACCCGTTTAAAAACTATCTGGATTTGGTGACCCATGGCCAGCTTATTTTGTTTACTATAAAATTGTTTATTAATTATAAAATAATCTTTTTTTTAAATCGGATATTAATTTTTAGTATATCCCTATTTTATAGGATTTCCATATCAAATATTTGGTAAGACTAAATTTTATTTTAATGAGATGTTATAACTCGTTTAAGAGCTATCTGGGTTTGGTGAGACTCATACCCATAAATTCGGGTCAAATGCATGATAAGCCTACATTTACAAATAAAGCAATCTGGTGACTTGAGAGAATTTAGAGAGCAACCAGAGAACTTTTAAAGGTTTCGTTTATATAAATTATATATATATATATATATATATATATATGAAATTATATAAAATTTATAATAATATTATTTATTTATTCTCACGCTTATATATATGGAATGTATTATATTTAAATTTGTAATAGTTGTTGTATGAATAAAGGTATAAAATAATTCTAATGAGAAAAAAATTGTACTTGAAAGCCCCAACGGGTATACCCGATACCCGCGGGTATGCCCGATACACGAAAAATACCCGGTGAGTAATATGCAGGGTAGGGGACATGATTTTACAAACGGGTATGGGCATGGGATTACCAATACTCTGCCTGAACCCGGTCGTTGCCATCCCTACCCGCCGCTCGAACTCGCTCGAAAAATGCTCGCTCGTTTTTTCGCTCGATAGTAAACGAGCTGCTCTGCTCGGTTCGTTTTGTAAACGAGCCAAGCAACGAGCAAAGGTCAGATCGGTTCGGCTCGAATGTTTTTAATTTATTTTCTATATAATTATATATGAACAAATATATAAATATACAGACAGCACACATAAGTATAATTATAAAATTTTTTAAACCCTTTAAAATTTTCCAATTGCGTCAATTTTGTAGTTTAATTTATTCGCTTCAAGTTTTCAGAATACCGAAAGAATGTTTACATGTTCATTATATCTCAATTCAAATTCATTTCTCATAAACATTTACAACCTATTACATGTTTGTCTAAGAATTTAAACATGTAACACACTATGACTTAGTATACCCCACCACGATAACTAGCCACTTATTTAGGAACACTCATGCACTAACCCACTACTTTTGCAACAACCAATTAAAACAAACATGCAGAAAATAAGAACATGCACTAACTAAAAAAACATGCAATTTGACTCAACCAACTCCACGTCGAAAAGCCATCCTATTCCAGCAACTTAGTAGGTTTATGGGTCTTTCTTTTGGGCCTGCTAATTGGCCCAGTTGAGCTTGATAACTGGGCAGTACCCTGCTCTTCACAAACAGATCGTCCTCAAGCTGGGTTCTTGGGGCTGCCATAACTGTTGGGAATTCTGCCTGAAAGTTTGAGTATCGTTCCCATGTAGCTTCTTCCATAGGTTTATTCTTCCAAGATACCAGTACTTCCCTTTTATCTCCTTCTCCGCGCTCATCAATTATGACTTCCGGTAACCGAGAGTAATTTCCAAGATCATTGATTTCTGGTAATGGAACGGAAGTAGGATTCCCATGAGCTTGGCGTAGTAAGGATACGTGGAAAACGGGATGAATACGAGAACCTTGTGGTAGCTCAAGTTTGTATGCAACCTGACCAATACGTTCCAATATTTTAAATGGACCATAGAAACGTTTTGCTAATTTCTTTGATTGCCTGAAAGAGACTGTACACTGACGATAATCCTTGAGACGTAGGTACACCATATCACCAACCGAGAATGTTTTGTCTATTCTGCAGGCATTAGCCAAACTTGTCATCCTTTGTTGCGCCCTCTTCAAATTATTTTTAAGCAACACACGTAGCCTGCCAAGTTCTTGTAGCGAGAAATCGATGGATGGAGTGTCGGATGATCCCGGAATGTAAGGATTGAAATCAGGTACCGAACGACCATAAAGAGCCTGAGAGGGTCATATTGATAGCCGAATGATGCGACGTATTATACCAGTATTCGGCTAGATATAGATAACGACTCCACAAGTGTGGTTCATCACTCGCAAATGACCGGAGGTAGTTTTAAAGGCAACGATTGACTACTTCCGTCTGTCCATCCGATTGTGGATGGTAAGCCGTTGAAAACTTTAACTTTGTTCCCACCTGCTTGAAAAGCTCCTACCAAAACTTACTTAAAAATATTGAATCTCGGTCCTATACAATACTTTTAGGCATACCATGTAGTCAGTAAATGTGCTGTAAAAATAGTGTAGCGAGGGACACCGCACCGAACTTGAGGGGTAAGGCGATGAAGTGAGCGAACTTAGAGAAACGGTCCACTAAAACCCATATGGCTGCTTTACCGTGAGACATCGGTAACAAAATCCATCGTTATGTCTTGCCACACACTAACAAGAGCGGGTAAGGCCTGTAGAAGGCCATATGACTTGTGGTTAGGATACTTCACTTGTTGGCAGGTTTCGCATTTTCGGATAAAGTCGCTGACATCGGCTTTCAGTTTTGGCCATGTAAATGAAGATGAAAGCCGTTTTACCGTAGCTTTGATACCGGAGTGTCCTCCGATCACTGATGAATGGTATTCTGAAAGAAGTAAGTCACGGACCTTGTTTTATTCTGGAACGAATACTCGGTTGCCCTCGATGACCAGACCATTAATTTGTTTAAACCGTCCAGTCCTCAACAATTTAGTAGTCAACGACTTGCCTTCTACTGAGTTATAGAACCCTTTTAGAGCTTCCACCCAGTCGGGTTGAACCGTTGAAATGGCAAACACAATTGGTTCCAGTATCCGACTAAGCGCATCGGCAACCCGATTTTCTTTTCCTGGCTTGTAAAATATTTCGAAATCATAACCAAGGAGTTTGGTTGCCCATTTGTATTGTTCGGGAGTTTGCACCACTTGAGAGAGAAGATGCTTAAGGCTGCGCTGGTCGGTAAAAATCTTTAATTTTCTACCGATCAGATATTGACGCCATTTTTTAACGGATTCTGTAATGGCGTATAATTCCCGAACATACGCCGAGGCTACTTGCATTCGTGGGCACAATTTTTTGCCAAAGAAAGCGATGGGATGATCGTTTTAAGACAATACCGCCCCAATGGCTACATTTGACGCATCGGTGGTGACTTCAAAAGGTTTTTTAAAATTCGGTAAGGTTAATGATATTAAGGATACCATTGCTACTTTGAGTTATGAGAAGGCTGTAGTGGCCTCATCAGTCCACTTAAAGGTTGGTGATTTTAGGAGGTCAGTAAGAGGAGTAGCTAAACGAGCGTAGTCTCGCACAAATCGGCGGTAATAGCAGGTGAGACCGAGAAACCCACGCAAAGTGGTCATGGATGATGGCTGTGGCCATTCTTGTATTGCTTTTAATTTATCCGGTTCAGCCTCTACTCCTTTCGCCGAAATGACATGACCCAGATCCGATATCGAGTCAACCCCAAAAATGCATTTTGAAGGTTTGGCAAAAAATTTGTTAACTGCCAATGTTTCCAATACCAATTGCAAGTGGTGGTAATGCTCACTACGGGATGCACTATATACTAGGATGTCATAAAAAAAACTAGTACATACCGACGAAGTGCGTTCCTAAACATGTCATTCATGGTGGCTTGAAATGTAGACGGTGCGTTTGAGAGACCAAAGGGCATGACTAAAAATTCGTAACGACCGTCAACGGTTCGAAAAGCTGTTTTGTGGGTATCGGATTGTGCGACCCGTATCTGATGGTAGCCAAAAGTGAGGTCTATTTTGGAAAATATTGTTGCACCATGAAGCTCGTCTAGCAATTCATCAACCGTAGGGATGGGAAAACGATCTTTTACTGTGATCGAATTTAAGGCTCGGTAGTCTACGCAGAATCGCCATGACCCGTCTTTTTTTTTTACGAGTAAAACAGGTGAGGAGTATGGTCTGGTACTCGGTTTGATCACCCCGGCATTGAGCATTTCCTTAATGAGTGTGGTCATAATCTCCTTCTGATAATGTGGATACCGATATGGCCGTACATTAACCGATTTAGACGTTGGGAGGGTAGGGATGTGATGGTTTTGGGGTCGGTTTGGTGGGAGTGTAGTAGGGTTGGAAAAAATGTGAGCATAAATAGGTAGGAGTTGTTGTATGTGAACATCAGAATGTATAGGATTTTCTTAGGATGATTGGTGGTCAGTGGGGTTTGTAGGTTGGACATGTAGAGTGTGAAAGGATGCAATACTATGTTTAGCAAGTAAGGTGTGAAGCATGGATGTAGATACTTGGCCAGATAGGTTTTCACCTTTTAAGGTAATGGCCTTGGTGCCATGGTTAAAGGTGATTTGGGGGATGGAAAAGTCTGCCAAAATTGGGCCTAAGGTTCTCAACCAAGCAAGGCCCAAAATAAGGTATGCTCCTTCAACGAGGAGAATGAAAACGGGAATAGAAAATTGGGAATCTGCCAAATTTACCCCTAAGGTTGGGCACATACCGTCGCAACAAAGGTTTTCGCCGTTCCCCACCATGACAGAAAATGGTTGGATTGATTGTGAAGGAAGCTTCAGATGCGACACAATTCTTGGTTGTATGATATTATGGGAACTACCGGTATCTATGAGCACCTGAACCAGCTGGCCTTTTACAAAGCCGGTAATCCGTAATGCTTGAGGTGATGAAAGCCCAAAGTAGGCTGCCGATGAGAGGGCAAATAATTGAGGTTCCGAGTCCGAGGGCGGTGACTCTGTAGCCGGTGTTTCATTATGCCCGCCCTCTTCGTAGTTGACCACTAATAGGAATTGTGGGGGATTGCATTTATGACCGGGGAAATACTTCTCCGGGCAGCGGAAGCATAGACCCTCACTACGGCGTTTTTGTAGTGCGTCGGGTGAGAGTTTGGTAAAGGGCAGTGGGTTCTTTTGTGTTGTTGGTGTGGGTAATAAAGGAGCAGTGGGTGTTTTATGGAAGGTAGATGAGATTGGGTTGGTTGAAGGAGTTGAAAGAGTGATGTAAGATCTTGGTTGAAATGTTTTTGGGTTGGCTAGGTTTAGTTTGTCTTCCACTAATTTTGAGAGACCGTAGGCTTGGTGTAGGGAAGTTGGTTTAATGATGGCGAGTTTGGATTGGATTTCGGGTTTAAGGCCGGATAAGTAGCAATTAAGGAGTGCTTCTTTGGGTAAGCCGACTATGCAGTTGCAGAGTTTCTCGAATCCCTTTTGATAAGCGGTTACGGTTGAGGTTTGCTTTAGTTTGAATAAGGCCGCTTGATGGTTCGCGTATGTGGACGGACCAAACCGTAACTCTACGTCACGGGAGAATTCGGGCCAAGTCCCGAGCAAGTCATTATTGTCTAAGTATTTATACCAACTTAGTGCCTCCCCGGTGAAGTAGAATTGTGTCAAGGAGACTCGTTCGGTTTCAGGGATGCGATAGTATTTGAAGTAATTTTTGCTTGGAAAATCCAATCTAAAGGGTTCGAACCATCGAACATGGGCAGGTTAATTTTTGGTTGTCGAGGGTTGTTTGTGTCAGCAAGGGAAGGACCGAAAGAGCCGAAGGAAAGGGTTTTTGGTATCTCTTTTTCTTTGTCTTTCATGATGGTGGCGATGAGTTTGTTGGAGAGTTCTATTTGTTGTTGGAAAGCAGTTTGTAGTGATTGAAATTGCGCATCAGAACGAGCTTGGGTTTGGGCAGCGGTTTCGGAATTATGCGAGAGAAGCTGATCAAGTTTCTCACAGAGAATGAAATGATTCATCGGAAGGATCTTTGCGTGGAGGCATTGGATTGAAGCAATGAAAGCACCAATTGGTGGGGAACCCTTAGAGTGGGTCAGACTCAATGAGAACGAAGATAAGAAGTGTGACAAATTTTCTCTGATATTCCTTTCAAAATGCAGTACAAGAATTTAAATATGTAACACACTATGACTTAGTATACCCCACCACGATAACTAGCCACTTATTTAGGAACACTCATGCACTAACCCACTACTTTTGCAACAACCAATTAAAACAAACATGCAGAAAATAAGAACATGCACTAACTAAAAAAACATGCAATTTGACTCAACCAACTCCACGTCGAAAAGCCATCCTATTCCAGCAACTTAGCAGGTTTATGGGTCTTTCTTTTGGGCCTGCTAATTGGCCCAGTTGAGCTTGATAACTGAGCTGCATCAGCGACTTTCTTATATTTCGGCTACCGCACTCTCCAAATTTGGAGAGCCCGATGCTCCACTCTGGCCAGACTATGTTGTCTTAACCCGGTCCACGCTGGCTTCAGAGTTTGGCTTAGGCGTTCCCCTGGGAAACCATACCCGCCGACTGCCACTTAACAGCCGTTGTGCCACCATAAGAGCAAAATTCTCTGGCGTAACACACGGTTGGACGAAAACCCGGGTGGGCTCAGGATTCAAATTAACAACCTTTGCACAATGCCTAGCTCAAATCCTTCATTGCCAATATCCATCCAAATATGACACAAGTGGGATTCGAACTTGAGTCTCCACCGGAGAACCCAAGCCTCTTACCACTAGGCCACAAGTGGGGGATAATTGCTTTAAAGTCTAGTATCACTTTTAATAATTTTATCACATAATATATAGAATATATTTCAAATTATGTTAACTTAAAATTCATTAATAAAAGTGAAAGTTACTAAAAGAATAAATAAATATAAAAAAAAAGTTATCACTAAAATTTCATCAGAATAGTAATGCATGATCTATGATCTGAAAGCATATAATATTGTCATATATATAATTTGTTGGATTAAATCAAGATATTAGAGACGTTGAGGATGAAAGTGAGACGTCGCATTCAGATTCGATTCGAGTATAATTAAACAACTATCTTTTAAACTTTTCCTTTTCAAAAACCAAATGTTCGGAGATTTACACTAAGGTTAAATTTGTTTTTTTTGCTTAAAATGTTTTTGCAATATGTTTATATCTGTAGACGCACAGACATAAAGCTTTGAAGATAGTTTGTTTTTTCTTAAAAAAAGATCTAAAAAATGTTTTTACAGTCTTAAAAAAATCTTACAATACTAATAAAAGAAAATGTTGAATCTTAGGTGTCAAGCCTACAATTCTCCTAATTTCTAACTTTTTATCTCATTTATTCTAGTTATCTATGGGTCATGGGTCAAAATCATTTTGTCAAGTAGGTTATAACATAGTGTGGATTTTATAACATAGTGTCATTTTCATACCTATGGTTTGATCAACTACGTAACTTTAGCACATTTTTTAAATTTTCGCAACTCCACACCTGACGTTTCCAAAATCATGCTATTTTAGTAATTTTCGTTATCCCGTTTGTTTTTCCTTTAAGTCTACATTAAATTATTTCATAAGTATTTTGAGAATCACTATTGAAATAACGGACCTTATTTATTTATATCGTTTGATAAATCTCGTGCAATACACGGGTTCAAAAGCTAGTAAGGTAATATCCAACTTCTTTAAACCTCTTCACACCCTATCAACACCCACTGTCCACCACCACCACCACCCAACACCACCGTCCACCACCCACCACCATCACCGTCCATCACCACCACCACCACCGCTGGCCACCACCACCATCTACCATCACCGTCCATCACCACCTACCACCATCGTCTACCACCAATCGTCCACCACCATCATCCACCACCACCGTTCACTACCACTATCACTGTCCACCACCACCACCACTCACTACCACAGTTCGTACACCACCACCAATTATTTTAGCAGTCTACAAACATTAAAAAGCAAACCGTTTTCTTCGTGTAGACTACAAAGATTTGGTCTACATCTTATTTTACACACCTGAGAAAAATGTGCATATAAACACAAACAGCACCTGTAGAAGGCGGCTTTAATAAGAAAAATGTGCACACACCTGCAGCGGCGGAACTTAAACAATTACATTAAGGGGCCGAAAATATTTAATTAATCATAAGTTCAGAAAGCAATCAAATTTTTTTCATGATGATAAATTCCGAAAAAATACCATGTTGCATATAAAATATGGCTTTTGAATATTAGATTCTGGATAGGAGGGGCCATATACCTTCTGAGCCCAAAACCAAAAGGGTCCATAACCCTCCAAGTCTCCACTCTCCACCATGATTCGTCCATGAACACGTGACGCAACGTAGTCACACTTCTTTTCTTTCCTTCACACCACAAAATCACCGAAGGGGTACTGTAGTGTAGTGGTTGGTCTCGGAAGGGCTTTAACCTCTATTGATTTTTTTATTAGTTTATTTGTTTAGGCTTTTAATTTGTAATTAAATTTTAAAATTCAATCAATATTATAAAAACGAAAATTCAGTTAATAGAACTAAATTAAAAAATACGCAAACAACATAAAAAATAACAATAACAATTCCTAAAGTTAAATTAAAAACAATTTAATTATTTCGGTGTGATGAATTTCCTCTTTGAACATATGACAATCATATAGGCTCAGATGTTCTGTCTCCACAGCAAGCAATTTCATATCGAAGTTCTTTTGCCCACGTCTCTTCAAGTATGGATGTGTTGTAATTATTTCAGTACTAGCGATGGATTTCCTCTTTTGTCTCTTCGAACATATGACGATCATCTAGGCTTAGATGTTCTGTCTGCATAGCAAGCAATTGAGTTCTGTATGGATGTGTTGTAATATTGGGTATGATTCATAGTGGCTAAACAAAAAAAATGCAAGAGGAAAAGAGACCATTGTTTTAGAGTGAAAGTACAGTGTAGAGTCTTTGTTTAAATAGGTAAATAAAAATGGCTTTCTTTGTTTATTAAGAAAAAAAAAAGAACCTTGTATAGTTTAAGGGAGCTTGGCGGGGTTTCCCCATGCATTCCAACAATCAAAAACCCCATCATGCCGCAAAGCCCCTCCCCGCCCCTTGCCCTACACCCCTCTCGTCACTCTCCGGCCAGTACAAAATCGTGTTGGCGCCCCAAGGCGCAGTTATGTGATTGGTGGTGTCAGGTGTGGGTGGGTTAATTAATCCCCAGAACACGTACATGGTCTAAATGTTTGTTCAACCTTCTCTTGAATTACAACAAAAAATTTCGTACCATTTATACTATCATAACACTTCACGTAACGGGGCAAGCATGAATGGGTGTAGTCGCTATGATGTATCTCAACTGTTACAAAATTACAAAAAGAAACTACTGTTTTTGGTCTTCGAATTTAGGATTTAGGTAGCGAATGCAATGATATTTGGCTCACTTTTTCAATCTATGTATTCCGTGTGTTATAAGCCCTTACAGCCATTATTCATTGATTTACAAATTTGCATTTATATTTATTGTATTATACAATGAAGTTAATTGTTCTATTATTTGATTCCGGGAGTTGTGTCAGAAAAAAGTGTCGTTGATAAGTCATTGTTACAATCTTAAGCAATATAATTACCTGCTTAAGCTAGTCTTCGTGAGTTCGAGGGAGTCGATATATCAATACACAAACACATCATGTCGGCCAACCGGTTAGTAAATCCAAGTAAGACCATGTTGTTGTTTTACTAATTACTATACATACAAAAACTATGACAATTCTAAGCCACCCTACCAAACCCAACCAAAAACCTTTTAAATTACTAAACTTCAAAATAGAATACAAGTGCTAATAGTTGTTCTATCTCATACCTTCAAGGACAAGTCTTTGAAGCTTTGAATCAACTGGTCAATCCATACCTCACTTACCTGCATACTAAGTCGCATAAGCAATAGAATTCACTTCACACAATTTCTCTCGTGTAGCACGAACCGGTTCTTGAGTGGAGATAAATGGTCATGTGACAAGTTTTCTTGCGTCAGATTAACACAAAGTGTTAGGTTATCGTCTCACCTGGCATTACTTTTAAAACCACAAAGATTAGGTTTCTTAGATTCTAATCACGTGCACATGTGTGCAGGCCTGTAAACGAACCTCAAGTTAAGTGAGCGGTTCGTGAACTGTTCGGCGGAAAGTTCATTTATTAAATAAATGAATGAATGAATGAACACAAATAAAAATTTTTGTTCATTTAGTTAAATGAATGAACATGAATATATTTCATTTTCGTGAGCATTTGTTTATGTTTTACGTTCATTTATAGTTGTTAGTTTATGTTAGTTTAAGTTCTTTCGTTATGCTCGTTAATATATCCAATAAACTTCTCTTATCCCATTACAAGCTAGTCTAGTTGTATTGTTTTAATAACCTTTTAGGGCCGAAACATTGTTCTTCACATTACTTTTAACCAATTGTTGTTAAGGTATGATTGTTCAACTATGTTCACTTAAGTTAGTGAATCTTTATACTATTAGCGAGCATGTTTCTTAAAGAACACAGACAAGAAAACCCAGTTTTTTTAATTGTTTGAATTTGATTTCTTGTTCAATCAAAGTCACATGAATGAATACGAACATGCCCCCTTGTTCGTTTACAAGCCTACATGTGTGCGGGTGGCGAGGTGTGCGCACACGGAGCATGGGGTGACTTACTTCTTGCGTTTGCTTTTAACTGCAGTTGAGGATGAAGGGTTACTATGCCAGTTCCTTTTCCTTTGGTTGATGAACCAGTTGTTAATTTGCTTTAGTTGTAAACCTGTTTCTTGTACCAATCTTGCTTTGTCTTCCTCCTGTTAAAGTCAACAAATAAGCTTTGACTTTTCATGGTCAACCAAAGTCAAAAGATGATTAATATGAAGCTAGCTTACTGTCGGGTAAGGCCACTTGGAATGTGATTGCCACCATGCTTTGAGGAGAGAGGTTGTATCTCCGGGCAATTTTCCTGCTCTTCGCTTACGTAAAATTTCCTCTCTAATATCCACAATTTTCTCCTTATATCCCTGATTAATAATAACAATAATAATAATAATCATTCAGTTAGATCTACAAATTTACTAAATAACATTGGTTAGCAGGATAATGATGAAGCCGTGAGTGCTACCTGCTTTAGCTCATGCTTAAGTTCTTGCCTAACGCGTTCCATTAACGAACGTTCACTTTCTGTTGGAAGGCCAAATCCCATGCTGTCTGAAACATCTAAACCGCCATCAAACATGTTCGCATCACTGTCTACTTGTTCTTCATCGTCATCCGACATTGTTGCACCCGTACCCTCACCAGGTGCTACGCCTGTTTACATAGGTAGAATATTTGTGATTAACATTATTCAAAATGTTTAAAAAAAGGAAAAAAAGAAAAGAAACAAGCGGGATTTAACCTGTTAAGCTTTGTAAAGATTGTTCTAGCTCCCAGCATGCCATAACTGCTTCCATTGCATGAACCCGAACATGTTGTTGCAACTGCTCTTTAAACGAAGACAACAGTACAACGTAGTGTGCCTAAACGAAATAAGGTATAAAAATTGAATTAATGAATGAATAAATAAATGACATAAAAGTGAAGGCGGGTAGGATATACTGTGATATTGTGACAAAAGTACTACTCATTTGGAATAATAATAACAATAACATCACATCAATCAAAACATATATATCATATAGATTACCCTTAAGGCTGAGGGCTTTAATGGGGGCTCCAACCAATAATATTATGACGTGTGACAGAGAGAGAAACTGGATAAGGGGGGTGTTGGAGCCCCCGTTGAGTCTCTGGCCCTGGTGTGGAGGGGCTTCAGCGAATTTTTTTTTTATTTTTTTATAAATATATTCAAACAACGTATTATTAAAAAAACTCATAAATTATTAAAAAAAACACACATTAATAAAAAAACACATTAATATCTAAAAATAAAATAAAAATTAAAGTACTAAAAAAAACATTCTTCTTATTCTTCGGCTTGGTCTTCTTCGATCAACCTCTTTCGGATACGTTCCTTTTGCTTTTCCATTAGCATTTGATCGACCGGATTTAGGTTACTGAAGTCTCTAGTAAGAAAGTTCAAATCTCTCATTCGACTTTTTTCCTTTTTGTCATAAGAGACCACCTCCATGGTTTTGTTAAATTTATTGAGGGATTCAACAAGATTGGCGATGTTTACGGCTTCCCCCTCAGCCGGTTTTTTCCCCTTGGCGTCCCTTCCCAATGGCCACCTCCTCGGCGGTGAAGACGTTTCCTCCTCCGCAATGTTTAGGTCGAATCCAACGCGCCAATCCGACCCGGTTGAAGTGTTATACGCTCCAGACGAACTAGTTTTAGTCCGTTTCGGCCTTACTTCCGCATCAAAGTCCGGTGCCACCAGCTCAACCCACTTGGAACACCTTTTCAACCTCTCCCACAACTTTAAATCGTCCCACGTCTTCACCATCCCATACCTCCGCAAACACTCCTGCTTCCACTCTTCGGCCGTGAAATTGTAAACCGCCAAATCATCACTGCCACTTGGTCTCATACGACCGCTGTTCCTGTTGAAAAGATTAGTAAACAAGCCGACAAATTTTCTGATTTCGGACCACCGACCCGAAATCATATCGGCGTTCCGCTCTGTACTCCCAACGAGCATGTAGAACGTCTCCCTAACCTTTGTCCAAAAAATCTTGCTCTTTTGGTAGTCGGCTGCAAAATGACTAAATAAATTAGATTTCCATTTAACTTTTTTATTTAACTTTTTTATTAAAAATCATTTTTAAAAACGTTAAAACAATTACCGCAACGACGATCCTCAGAAATGACTATCCAAGCCCGACACAAGGCTTCCTTCTCATCCGATGACCACAGAGTGGCTTTCCGTTTCGTCCTCGGAGTCGAAGCCGGTCCCGACCCGTCCGTTGCAACTTGTTTTTTCCGGTGGACGCGTCTTTTTGGTCCCGTAGCTTCACCGTGTGATTCTTGTGTCTCCGGAACAACAAAGTTAGGAGACGGTTGTGTGTTGGATGGTTGAAAGCCGGATGATTCTTGCGGCTCCGAATAAAACATCGGTTGGTGCGGTGACGACCATAAATCATCGTCAAGATAATCTGAATCAAGGTTTGGGAACCAATTTCCAGCCATTTTTTTTAAAAAAAAGTTGAGAAAATGAATTGATTTTGCTTGAAGGTTTGAAGTTTTGGTATAAAAATGGGTGAAATGGGGTATAATTATATAGGAAAAATATTTTTTTTTTGGTTTGTTCGGCTCCCAACGGTCAAAAAACCATCAAAAGTTGTGCAGCCCTCTCTCTTCTCCAGCTAACCGGCTCACGCCTGCATTGTTTTTCGCGTTAGCGCCCCGTTAGCGCCCCCGATAACGCCCTGGTGGAGTGGTGTTAGCGCCTGGGGGCGCAAGCGGAGGGGCTCTAGCGCCCCCGTTGAAGCCCCACACCCCTCAGCCTAATGGAAGGGCACAATTAAACCCTCGTTGCCCACATGGGCCACTTTAGCCCATTAAATTAGAACTGTTGTTTGGGACAAAATGGAACATACAGAAAATGTTTTAAAAACGTATATATATTGCTTATTCCACCAAACAATGTTGATATAATAAGTCAGAACAAATCTAGTTAGGCTGAGGGGTGTGGGGCTTCAACGGGGGCGCTAGAGCCCCTCCGCTCGCGCCCCCAGGCGCTAACACCACACCACCGGGGCGCGACCTGGGGCGCTAACGGGACGCTAGCACGAAAAATGAGGCAGGCGTGATGGGGTTAGCGGCAGAAGAGAGAGGCTGAGGGCATAGGGGAGTGTGCAAAGAGACGTTGGATGATATAAAGAGCCGTTGAGCTCTTATTTAATTAAAAAAAAACGTTTTTTTTTTCCTATATAAAACCCCATTTCACCCATATCAATCACCACAACTTCAAACATTAACCCAAAATAAACTCATCTTCCCAACATTTTTTTAAAAAAATGGCTGGAAATTGGTACCCCAACCTTGATTCAGATTATATTGACGATTTATGGTCGTCACCGCACTAACCGATGTTTTATTCGGAGCCGCAAGAATCATCCGGCTTTCAACCATCCAACACACAACCGTCTCCTAACTTTGTTGTTCTTGAGACACAAGAATCACACGGTGAAGCTACGGGACCAAGAAGACGCGTCCACCGGAAAAAACAAGTTGCAACGGACGGGTCGGGACCGGCTTCGACTCCGAGGACGAAACGGAAAACCACTCCGTGGTAATCGGATGAGAAGGAAGCCTTGTGTCGGGCTTGGATAGTCATTTCTGAGGATCGGCGTTGCGGTAATTGTTTTAACGTTTTTAAAAATGATTTTTAATAAAAAGGTTAAATAAAAAAGTTAAATGGAAATCTAATTTATTTATTCATTTTGCAGCCGACTACCAAAAGAGCAAGATTTTTTGGACAAATGTTAGGGAGACGTTCTATACGCTCGTTGGGAGTACAGAGCGGAACGCCGATATGATTTCGGGTCGGTGGTCCGAAATCAGAAAATTTGTCGGCTTGGTTACTAATCTTTTCAACAGGAACAGCGGTCGTATGAGACCAAGTGGCAGTGATGATTTGGCGGTTTACAATTTCACGGTCGAAGAGTGGAAGCAGGAGTGTTTGCGGAGGTATGGGACGGTGAAGACGTGGGACGATTTAAAGTTGTGGGAGAGGTTGAAAAGGTGTTCCAAGTGGGTTGAGCTGGTGGCGCCGGACGTTGATTCGGAAGTACGGCCGAAACGGACTAAAACTAGGTCGTCTGGAGCGTATAGCACTTCAATCGGGTCGGATTGCCGCGTTGGATTCGACCTAAACATTGCGGAGGAGGAAACGTCTTCACCGCCGAGGAGGCGGCCATTGGGAAGGGACGCCAAGGGGAAAAAACCGGCTGAGGGGGAAGCCGTAAACATCGCCAATCTTGTTGAATCCCTCAATAAATTCAACAAAATCATGGAGGTGATCTCTAATGACAAAAAGGAAAAAAGTCGAATGAGAGATTTGGACTTCCTTACTAGAGACTTCAGTAACCTAAATCCGGTCGATCAAATGCTAATGGAAAAGCAAAAGGAACGTATCCGAAAGAGGTTGATCGAAGAAGACCAAGCCGAAGAATAAGAATAATGTTTTTTTTAGTACTTTAATTTTTATTTTATTTTTAGATATTAATATATTTTTTTTATTAATGTGTGTTTTTTTAATAATTTATGAGTTTTTTTAATAATACGTTGTTTGAATATATTTATAAAAAAATAAAAAAAAAAAAGTCGCTGGAGCCCCTGCTGGAGCCCCTCCACACCAGGGCCAGGGGCTCCAACGGGGGCTCCAACACCCCTCTTATCCAGTTTCTCTCTCTGCCACACGTCATAATATTATTGGCTGGAGCCCCCACTAAAGCCCCCATTAAAGCCCCCCACACTCCTCAGCCTTAGGTGTTATAAAATAAAGGCTCTTACAAGAAAACCAGACAATAATGGAAACAGATTCTGAAAACACTTGGTACAGATTTATTATTAAAATATTTAAATCTACTGAGTTGGAACATTCTGCTTCACATAAAAATTCATCACTTTTAATTTAATCAAGGGCCAACAAATAGTTATCTATCTATTTATGTCTCTCTATAACACACACACAGATACCTAGGGGAATAAATATATTCAGAAAACATGTCACAAGAAACATAGAGAACTATGCATCTACCACTTGATGGCATACAAAGGACCATTGTCTTTTAGTCCCTGTAAAAGCAATAGACAGAGAGTACCACACTCTTCAGTCCCTATCACTTTTTTATAATTATTTTTAACTAGATGTATAAGCTAATTCTCAATTAGGGGTGCAACTGAGCTTGAGATTCAAAGTCTCAAACTCAGCTTGTAAGTCATTTTTTCAAACTCGAGCTTGATTTATTTATTATTTATTTATTAACTTATAAACATTTTTATATGTTTCTTTTTCAGAAAACCATAAAGCTCGTGTGGGGCACCTTAGACGAGCTACAATTTGTCTCGAGTTTGGTTATGCACTGTGAAATTAAAAACGTAGAAGTCGTAAGGAGTTCAAACTTAAAAGTACATATTACTCGACAAGCCTAAATGATCTTCTTATACATGGTTTCACCTTGATAAGGCTTAGGCAAGTTTAGAGCTTTTAATCAATCCTATCTCAAGTAGCAATCAATTAGTTATGAAATGTCAACATACAATAATTAGCTATAATAAATAGATGTGAAAAATGAAAAAATTACCATGAACTGATTGAGGTCTTTATCATCAATTGGCTGATTATTATTATTATTATTATTATTATTCCCAAACATAGCATACTTATCAATAACCTGCTGAGACTGAGCCAACTGAGCATCAATCCGCGGCAGCTGATCCACCGGCGTTGCGATTCGCAAACACGAGACGTGAGCCGATAGCAACTGATCGTACATCGGATGCGATAATATATCCGCTTTACACTTAGCGAATTCCCAGTCTCTCTCCTGATTATTACTTCCATTTCCATCACTTAAACTCTGGCGTTGACTTAACTTCATAGCATTTTCATCGATACTATTATTCTCGCTGTTTATGAACATCGACTCTCGGTTGCTATCGTCGTTGTCGATTGGCCTGGGAGACAGCCAGTGGTTGTTGGAGTTGGACGAGTCGGAATTCGTGGTTTGTAAGTGGAGGAAGCTGCCGCCGGCGTAGTGGTGGTTGTGCGGCCGGAGAATTGCGCTGTTGAGCCATGTAGGAGGTGGTGACTGCGAGGTCTTAGGGTGGTCAGGCGGTAGGATTCCACCGAGGACCTCGACGTTTCCGGAGGCCAACTGGTGTTGGTGCTGGTCGGAGAAGTGCTGGAGGTGAGAGATGTTATCGTGGAACGCCATTACTACAAGCTTTTGGTGTTGTTCTAGAGGGAGAAAAAGATGGAAATGAGAGAGAAAAAGAGGGAGGAGGCGGCAAGGAAGGCATAGATTGTTCCAATTTATTTTGTATTCACACATACATGAGGCTAAGGGGGGGGGGGGGGCTCTAATGGAGGCTCCAGTGAGGGCTCCAGCCAATAATATTATGACGTGTGGCAGAGAGAGAAACTGGATAAGGGGCGTGTTGGAGCCCCCGTTGGAGCCCCTGGCCCTGGTGTGGAGGGGCTCCAGCAGGGGCTCCAGCGAATTTTTATTTTTTATTTTTTTATAAATATATTCAAACAACGTATTATTAAAAAAACCTATAAATTATTAAAAAAACACACATTTTTTTTAAATTCAAATTACAAAAAAAAACATACTAAAAATTAAACAAACAATAATACTTAATAATAACACTAATCTAATACAAGATCATCGAGTACGACGACATTTATTTTTAAAAAAAAGTTGGGAAGATGGGTTGATTTTGGGTTTCATTTTGAAGTTGTGGTGATTGATATGGGTGAAATGAGCTATTTTATAGATGAAATGGGTATTATTTAGGGAAAAAATATTTTTTTTTTTTAATTTAATCCCTTCCCAACGGCTCTTTTTACCTTCCCAACGTCCATTTTCTCTCTCTTCTCCCGCGACCAGCCTCACGCCTGCCTGGATTTCTGCGCTCGCGCCCCGCTCGCGCCCCTGCTCGCGCCCCGGTGGTGTGGGGTTAGCGCCCCGGTTAGCGGCCCACTCCCCTCAACCTGAAGACAACAATAGTACAAAAGCGATATTATCTATGGAAACTTATTTTATATTTCTAACGAGATGAGATTATTTTATTTCTTATGATTGTTTTATTTGGTCACGCTTTTAAGATAGACATATGTTATTATTGGGTACTTCATTAGATGAATAACTATTGCAAGAGAGATTCAAGTAGTGAAAGGATGTTAGGATATGTGTTTGGAAGGGCACGAAACATTATCACTTTCTGTTTCACACTGCCACAACGTATGTTTCTTGGTATGAAATATGAAATCTAACCATCATTTAAATGTGTTGATATGAGTTCAATACGATTATCATAAAAAATTAAACAAAATGTAAATAATAAATAAACGATTCCAGTGAAGGCATTCAAATAATCACAAATGCTATTCAATGAGTAATTGTGGTTAGATTAAATATGGCAAAAAAGTCAAAGTAGAAGAGAGAATAAAGATTTAAGTGGTTACATTAACTTTTACGTCCGTTACACATGTGTAAAAAGTCGACTCGGTGCGTAAAAATTCTGTAATTTTTTTGCGTGTATGTGTAGCCTACATATATTATGCATGTGTAAAAAAATCGAAAAAAAAAAATCGTTACACTAAGTTCTTTCGAGTTCTTAAAACTCAAAGAGGTTCTCATTTGAAATCACTCATATATATATATATATATGGAAAGGATATTTTGAGAACCATGTTGAGTTTTAAGAACTTAAGAACTCAATTCTAGGCCACACATTTAATTAAATTGATTGGAATATGTGGTTGAGATTAAATCTGGTAAAAAAGTCAAAGTAGGAGAGGGAATAAATATGTAAGTGGTTACACTAACTTTTACGTCCGTTACACATGTGTAAAAAGTCGACTCGATGCGTAAAAAATTCTGTAATTTTTTTACGTGTATGTAACTTACATATATTACACATGTGTAAAAAAATTCGAAAAAAAAATCGTTAAACTGAGTTCTTTCGAGTTCTTAAAACTCAAAGGGGTTCTTAATTGAAATCTCTCATATATATATATATATATATATACATGGGAAGGATATTTTGAGAACATTGTTGAGTTTTAAGAACATAAGAACTTTATTCTTGACCGCACATTTAATTAAATGGATTAGATTATGTGGTTGAGATTAAATCTGATTAAAAAATTAAAGTAGGAAAGGGAATAAAGATATACGTGATTACACTAATTTTTGCGCTCGTTACACATATGTAAAAAGTCGACTGAGTGCGTAAAAAATTCTGTAATTTTTTTTACGTATATGTAACCTACATATATTACGCATATGTAAAAAAATTCAAAAAAAAAGTTGTTACATTGAGTTCTTTTGAGTTTTTAAAACTCAAAGTGGTTCTCATTTGAAATCTCACTCTCATATATATACACACACATAAGGAAGGATATAACAAAAACTCTTTTTAGACGGAAAAAACCTTGGAAACTCAATTACAACCGTTGATTTAGCTCATCTATGAACCAGATTTAAAGTTTGTACTTTGAAAGATATGCTTAATATAATATTAGTCAAAGGATAATAAAAGAGTAATTTAGTCATTAATGTTAGTCTCTATCCCCTGTTATCTGTCATATGCTACCAACTTTTCTTTTCAAATTCTCTCTCTAAATTCTCTCTAAGAAATGGAGATCTATAAAATTGATGATGATGATGATGATGATGATGATGATGATGATGATGATGATGAAAGCAAAATATTGTGAAATTGGCTTTTATTTTAAGTTTCTAGAGCCAGAGAATTGATCTCGAAATTGATCGTGTGACTGGGTCAGATCGAGGTCACCATTTCTAGTGGCAACCACAATCTTCGGGAGCTCCATTATTGGTCACTTTTAAGAAAGATGAGTGCCTTTCAAGAAGAAGAAGAAGAAGGATGAGTGCTATTTTTCACCTAACCACTTATTATATTTTCTTTTATCAATTTTTTTATATTCAAACCTTAATTAGCATTGAATTCTTTTCTTTTGTAATTTTAATACTAAAAAAATTAAACATTTTTGTTACTAAAACTAGGGCTGTCACTTTTACTCGAAACCCGACCAGAAAAAACCCGCACCCGAACACGAACTAACCCGAACCCGATAAAAGACTAACCCGAACCCGAACCGAAGTAATTTGGGTTGGTTCTCGAGTTTGATTTATAAGTTTTGGGTCAACCCGAAAACCCGAATAAACTTCTAGTTTTAAAATTAAATATAATTTTATGTATAACAAACTAAGTTTTAGACACTAAAGTTATCATAATCTAGCTCTAATTGACTGGTGTCATTCTAACTATTATGGATCGACTGTTTATTATTAATTTATGTTTTCCGTTTATTACTAATAGCAACCAAAAATCGAACAACCAAATCACACCTGATTGAATATGATTAAGGCTCGAGTTAGTTTTACTCTTCTTTTGAATTGTTTTATCAAGCTATGTTGGTTTGTTATTTGATTATTTTGTTATAAGCAAAGAAGAATATGTTGTTTTAATTTTAGCATTGTCGTTCTTAATTTTTTTTTTTTTGTGTTTTTTTTCTTTTGTTTGTTTGTTTTCTAGGATACTCGAAACCCGATTAACCCAACCCGAAAAAACCCGAACCCGAATTACCCGAACCCGAAAAACCAGTAAGAGATTTGGGTTGGGTTTCGGGTCAAGATTTAAAACTTTGAAACCCGAAGAACACGACCCGAAAAACCCAAAACCCGAAAAACACACTAACTGAAACTCATTCAATTCCATTTTTTTTTGTCCGTTTGCAATTTTCGTTGATTACCATTTTGACTAATTGTCATTTGTACCATAATTAGCATTGGATTATTTTCTTTTGTTAATTTTCAGTAACCTCGTTTTGTTATTAATTATATTTCCTTTTATAGTTTTTTTATATTAAAGAAATAATTAGTAATGAAATCCTTTAATATACATATTTTTAGATAAGTTAAAATTATATTTAACTATAAAAAATATATTTTTAAATCGGTTTACATATTCTTAATTATGTAACAATGCAACAAAATATATTAAATGACATGTTTTTTTAAATATGTTAAAATTTAAGTTTACATATTTTTAAAAAGATTGCTTATATTTATAAATGTGTAACATAATTCTTAAGTATGTAACAAATTTAAGTTTACATATTTTAAATAAGATTACTTGTTTATAAATGGGTGAAATAATTCTTAAGCATGTTATGCATTTTTAGAAAGTATTTAAATATTTTTAAACAAGTTTACATATTTTAAATATTTTATTTGTCTATAAATTGGTAACATAATTCTTAAGTATGTAACGTATTTTTAAAAAGTGTGTAAATACTTTTAAACAAGTTACTAATTTTAATATTTGTAAAAATATTTTTATCTTTAAAAAAATATTTTTAAATTTGTAAATAAGTTTACAAATTCTTAATTTTTTTACATATTTACATATTGTTTTAAAAAAGCTATGAAAATTTACATATTTACATATATATTTTTTCTTTTAAATAAACGATATTTGTTACATTACTCTTACTTTTTTTAAAAGTTTGTAACCTTATTTTTAAATATGTATACATGTTTAACAACATGTAAACTTATTAAAATTTGTTACATATTTTTAAAAGTGTTTTTACATATATATAAAAGTATGCTTATATGCAAACTTATCTTTGATAATATCTAAGTTTACTTTTTTATGAAAATACAATAAAGAAGATGAATGACAAAAAAAAATGGTTAAATTATGCTATTTAATGGTTGTTAAAATAAATTATGCTATTTAAATAATTAAGGAGACTTGAGATATAAATTTATAAAAGACTTTAGAAAAAGAAAGAAAAAAGAATAATTAAAAAAGTTGGTGCAACATTAGTTATGAAATAGGTAGAAGTGTAAAAAGACTTAACTACCCTTATTGGTATATCTAGTAAAGAAATTAATATGGGTGGTGTGGAAGCATAATAGCCATTCATTGAGTTTTCAAGAGTTTTTGCAACTTATTTGGGTTTTCAAATTATATATATATATATATATATATATGGAAAGGATATTTTGAGAACCATGTTGAGTTGAAAGAACTTAAGAACTCCCATTCTAGACGTAAATGAATTAGAATATGTGGTTGAGATTAAATCTGGCAAAAAAGTCAAAGTAGGAGTGAGAATAAATATGTAACTTATTACACTAACTTTTACGTCTGTTACACATGTGTAAGATGTCGACTCGGTGCGTAAAAAATTCTATAATTTTTTTATGTGTATGTAACCTACATATATTACGCATGTGTAAAAAAAATTCGAAAAAAAAAATCGTTACACTGAGTTCTTTCGAGTTCTTAAAACTCAAAGGGGTTCTCATTTGAAATCTCCCATATATATATATATACATATATATATACATATATATATATACATATAGATAGATAGATAAAGGATCCGATACATTAATTCTTTATCGTACAATAGGTACGCGACACTCTGTAACTTCGATTTTCAAAAACCACGCTAACCCTAAAATCACAACTACGCGAGTTGGTCTTCGTCCACCTTCACCATCATCGTTCAACAATCCACCACCGTCCACCGATTCCGTCCACCGTCCTCACCATCCTCTACTGTTGTGAACACCATCTTCTTTCGTCACGACTATCAATCGTTGCTCACAAGTCAGTTGATCAAATTGACCAATTGAAATTGAATCTGCTGAACATAATTGATCAATTAACCTTGAAATTGATCCAAAGATTGACTCTTGACCACTGTGAGACCATACCCCTTGATACATAGGAACTGGATGGTATCCGTAAATCCTCAGCCCATGCCGGTCGTAACCTGGGATTAAAATCGTGATTCGTTCCTTCACCAAAATATTCTTCAAGCCGGCCCAAGTGGAATCAAACTTCCATCTCCACTTTAAAAGGTGAGACCTTTTACCACTAAATCAAATTTGCAGGACACTAATTTTAACTACCTTTTATTAAAAGAAAGAAACTCAAATGTAACACATTTTATTAAAAAGAACGTCTAGCAAGAAACTTGAAAGAAAGGATACGATACAAAAGATCCCAATCAAAATTACAATGGAAAATTCGGAAAACTTAAATTATAGCGTGAAGACCAATTCAAATGAGATAATTTCGCTCTTTTCATCAATAGTCAATAGATAAGATAATGTTCTAGATCTCCTCCATTGACTTAGATATAGACTAAGGGTCATCATTTCTATCCCGCTACAAGCCAATATGATAATATGATTGTTGTATTATAACTCGAAGATCCAATTCTTTTTGGAGATCATGAACCGAGAATTTACCATTTGAATCTTGTCATATCTATTTGTCACTTTCAAGTGTGATGTTTCACTGGTCGATATTATTGACACATTTGAAGAGGTAGGTCCCAGCAGAGCCCAGTTGGACCCGCAAGACTCACTTTGCAGAGGGACGTCTGCGCAAAGACCAACTGGTTCCGCAGGACCCACCATGCTCAGAGAGATGAAGACCTTACGCGCATACGCCAGCTGTTTCCACAGGAAAAGCCTCCCAATGGTGAAGTACCCCGCCTGTTCCCGCAGCTGCGGATACAAGCCATCAGCGGAGGCTACCCGCACTAATAGTAAGGCTACACGCACAAGGCACTAACTCTCAATAATTCAGTAATGTCACCTGAAGAAGGAATGAGCAAGGCGGGAAAACTCTCGCCCAAATGAGCCAGTCCGTACGCTTCTGGAGGATCTTTTGTACTATACCTGCCAAGGTATGGACAAAATAGACAAGATCTGACCAAAGCAGCCCATGAACCAATCACAGGGTGACAGCTCACTGACAACAGTACGACGAACAGCACGCTCTAGTACTTAATGTCACTATCAGCCGCTGCCTACTCACCAACCCTCATCGTGGCACGTACATAGCCTGCAGTTGGTGGAAAAGGAATAGTACACAGCCGGCCATGTCACTATCAGCCGCTGCCTACCCACCAACCACCAGCATGGCATGTGCGTAGCCCACAGTTGGTAGAAAAGGAATATCATACAGCTGGCTGTACCTGCTTGGAAACCTACCTTCGGCTATAAATACTCCAACACCTTGGAACGGTATCATTATCTTATCATATCTTATCTTATACCATCACATATCTTATCTGCTCTAGCTATTTCTCTTAATATACATTTATATTCAGAGCAATCTAGTCTGATTCTCACGCCGGAGGGTGGTCACAAGGAGGTACCCCCCCATTCTCAGTGACGAGCTCACGGTGTCTGTTTTGTAGGTCATCAGAAGAATAACCATCTTTGCCGGACCTAACCCTCGTGGGAAACATCTACTTGACCCTAAGATTATCCGTAATCTGACGGGGTAACTTAGTGTTTCTTCATTGGCGCCATCCGTGCATAAAAGCTAGAACTAATTCTTTTTCAGTTTTTTCAAAACCTCTGGAAAGATGGTTAAGGTTACTCCGGTGCCAATGCCAGCGAGTGACCAAGAAACCCCGGTAACCACAACCCCAGCTACTGGGGGAACACCGGCGAGTACACAATTTTTACGAACACTACCCCGGTTACCCAAGCCGGGGCAAGTGCAGTAAACAATCCTTCACTGGATTCACTGATACCCAGTTGGAGAGACAACAGACGAGGCTCCCCCGCCAAACACTTGATCAAGTTAAAGCGTGGGCGGAAGCACGTCAGAAGGAATTCCAAGCTGAGTTGGATGAACGCTTACGTTCACTCCAACAGGCTGACGAGTTCGGAAACACTCGACAACAGCTCAACATGAGCAATGGGTGCGAGTACTTGGATAATGACTGGGGGGAGTCCGACAGTGACGCAAACCCTCGTCATAGGGCGAAAGGGAAGCGCAAGGAAACGGACTTCCAACCAAGAAGGGATTTTGGAGAAACCTTCAAACCAAGGAACGCGGGGGGAAACCCACGTGACTTCTCCAAAACCTTTAGACCAACTGTTGCAAATGCGGGAACGTCCAAGTTTGCAAGGGACATTGCGGAAGCAATCGCCCCGAAGAGTGCCAAACAGATGTCCAACATCGGCACTTATGATGGTATATCCGACCCAGATGATCACTTGAACAGATTCATATCGGGGGCAACCGTCAGCAATTGGACGGAACCCACGTGGTGTTATATGTTCCAGATGACGCTGGTTGGAGCGGCCAGGGCGTGGTTTGATCGTTTACCGGTCCACCACATCTATGATTGGGCGGACTTCCAACACAAGTTCAGCCAACACTTCAGCCAACAGAGGAAATATACTGAAGAGCAGTGGACGATCCTCAACTGCGTTAGAGAAGAGGATGAATCTTTACTAGACTTCATCACTCGCTTCAACTCGAAAACGCTGAGTCTGGGCACCATAAGCGAAGATCTTTTTCGCGCCGCTTTCATCCAGGGCGCCGAATACCCAGAGCTTATCCGCACGTTGACAGGTAAAGATGGCATGCCATCCACATGGGATGCCATCATGACGGCGGCCAAGCGCTTTTCCGAAACGGAGAAGCAACTGGGTAGGGATCTTCCCCAGAGTACAAACCTCTACACGCAGAGGACTAGAGAAAACAACGTCCGGACCGCCCGGCAAAACAAAAAGAGGAAGCTAGGTATTTGCAGTCAAGGGTAAACTTTGACACCTCATCCAGCTCTCGCCCTCTAGTAGGCGGAAGGGATAACACGCACCCATCAAGCCGAAACCCCCGGTGGACGCCACTCACCAAAAGCGTCACGGAGATATTTGCCACCGAAAAACTCCCATGGCCAAAAGCTCCAATGGTCCGGCAGCGACATAACGCGGATCAGAGTAAATCCTGTGACTTCCACGGGACAAATGGTCACACCACTGAGGAGTGTATATCCTTGAGGGATATTGTTGAAACATTCGTCAAGGATGGAAAACTTACACACCTTGTGGCATCAATCAAGAATGAAGGGAAGAATGATAACCGATACAAAAGCAACGGACGAAGGCCCGTTGACATCAGCATCCACATGGTTCATAGTAACGTCAGAGGAAGAAAAAGACGAACGACAGAACCATGCGCGTGGAAGGAAGCTGAGGTGCGCTTCCCGCGAGTGCCAGGAGGACCCATCAAAGAAGGCCCTATCGTCATCAAAAGCCAGCTGGGGCACTACATCACTTCCCGCACTCTTGCTGACAACGGCGTCTCGTCAACAGTTATGTACAGGCAGTTCTTCGACAAGCTAGACGACGAAGACAAGGAACGCCTGGAAACGGTCTACGCCTCGATGGAAGGGTTCGATGGCAGCACAAACACCCCCCTGGGTATCCTATCTTTCCCCGTCATTCTCACAGACGGAAAACACTCCCGCACAGAAGACGTGGACTTTGTCGTAATGAGGAAGCCACACCACACATACGACATTCTCTTCGGGAGAGACGGGATGGCAAGATTCAATGCCGTGGTATCTTCAGTACACGGCATGATGGGATGGCCAACAGCTGAGGGTGTAGCGATGATCACCGGTATTCCCCAGGTATGCATCGCATCTGTCTCATCAAAACCCAAACCAAAGATGGCTAAACCAACAATCACCGAACCAGAAGAATGGGCCTTCAATGGCAAATACCCTGACCAGGCTGTTACCATTGGCCAACAGTCACTGATCCTACACCCACCTTACTCAAACGCTTACTACAGAAAAACGCTGACATCTTCGCGTGGACACCAACTGACATGACTGGTGTACCTCGAAGTAAGGCAGAGCCTTACTTCCTTGATGCGTATAAGGGGTACCATCAAATCCACATGGCCGTTGACGATCAGGACAAAACCGCATTTCGGACGCCCGATGGCATATTTTGTTATCAAATGATGCCATTCGGACTTAAGAATCCCGGGTCCACATACCAACGCCTGATGGACAAAGAGTTTCATGCCCAAATTGGGAGGAACTTGGAAGTCTACATGGATGACTTGGTCATCAAAAGCCCTGACCCAGAAACGATGTTGAAAGACATCGAAAAAACTTTCAACACGCTCAGAAAGATAAACATGAAGCTCAACCCGAGCAAGTGTTCCTTTGGGATGGAAGAAGGGAAGTTCTTAGGAGTCATTGTTACTAAAGATGGCTTCAGAGTGAACCCTGAAACGGTCGAAGCCATTATCAAAATGGAATCACCTACTACCATCAAGCAAGCTCAGACACTTAATGGACTCCTAGTCGCACTTAACCGCTTTTTGGCAAACCATGCGGATAGGTCGTTCCCATTCGTGTCAACATTGAGAAACTGTTTAAAGAAAACGCACTTCCGCTGGACACCAGAAGCGGAAGCAGCTTTTCAGGAAATTCGGTCACGCTTGATCGAACTCACAACGCTCACAGCACCAGAAGCGGGGGAGGAATTAATCCTATACCTTTCCGCCACAGATAGAGCAACCGGGGCCGTCCTGCTAGTGGAGCGAAAAGGCATCCAGATGCCAATCTACTATGTTAACCGTGTCCTAACAGACGTAGAAACCCGGTACTCTACCCTGGAAAAATTAGTCTTAGCACTTGTACAGGCTTCACGCAGGCTAAGACGATATTTCCAAGGTCACCCAATCACCATTCTCACCAACTTCAAACTCGCAAATGTTCTAGGCAAACCCGAATTGTCAGGACGCCTAGCCAAATGGGCAATAGAATTGGGAGAATACGCGATAAAGTACAAGCCGAGGCCAGCCATAAAAGGCCAGGTCTTGGCCGACTTTATTGCAGAAGTCCCCGCTTCGCGGGAGAAAGAGTGCCAGGAGGAGGCTCAACCCTCTCCAGCACAGGACATCGATGATGTCTGGCGACTCTACACTGATGGAGCAGCCAGCAACGAGGGCTCAGGCGCAGGGTTGAAACTAACCAACCCAGCAGGCCAAGAATACACTTACGCTATTCGACTGGATTTTCCAAGTACAAATAACGAAGCGGAGTATGAAGCATTCTTGGCCGGGCTGAGAATTGCGCGTAAGATGGGAGTGAAAAACTTGGAAGCCCACGTGGATTCAATGTTAGTAGCCAACCAAATAAACGGGACGTACACGGCCGTGAACGACACAATGGCCTGTACCTCGCACAAGAAAAAACCCTTATGCGCGACTTTAACGATTGTAAGGTCATACACGTCAAGCGTAGCGAAAACAAATCTGCGGATGCGTTAAGCAAGCTTGCATCATTAGCCTTCACCCACTTGGGAAAGGAAATCCGCATTGAACTCCTTGGAGCACCATCAGTCCCGCACAAGGAAATCTGTGTCATCCAAACCGGCACAGAAACGTGGATGACACCAATAATAAATTACCTTGCGGCGGGTATACTACCAGAGTCAAAAACACAGGCAAGAAAAATACGCTGTAAAGCACTGAACTATCAACTCATCGATGACATCCTTTACAGACGTAATTTTCTTGGCCCACTCCTAAGATGCGTGGACAACCAAGATGCTGGCTACCTCCTAAGGGAAGTGCACGAGGGCATCTGTGGAGTACACGCAGGTCCACGCGCTGTTGTAGCTAAGCTAAACAACGCGGGATATTTTTGGCCGGGGATACATACGGATGCGCTGGCATACATCAGAAAGTGTAGGTCTTGCCAACTCTACGCACCCAACACGCATCGCCCGAAGAATGAACTTGTTCCAGTCACCTCTTCATGGCCATTTCAGAAGTGGGCCATCGATGTGACAGGCCCATTTCCCACAGCAGGAGGGAACGTTCAGTTTCTAGTGGTCGCTATCGACTACTTCACCAAGTGGATAGAAGCAAAACCCTTAGCCCAAACAACCGCAAAACATATCAAAAAATTTATTTGGGAATTTATTATTTGTCGTTTTGGACTTCCCCAGAATTTGGTGAGCGATAACGGCACCAACTTTGCTGACAAGAAGCTACAAAAGTGGCTGGAGGAACTTCAAATCACCCACACCTTTACCTCAGTGGCGCACCCGCAGGGTAACGGTGAGGTGGAAAGAGCAAATAAGAGCATCGTCGACGGCATAAAGAAAAGACTCTTGGAACACAGATCCGGCTGGGTGGACGAAGTTCCACACGTCCTTTGGGCAAACAGAACGCTGAAAAAGGCCAGTACGGGAGAAACCCCGTTCAGCCTCACTTATGGCACTGAAGCCATGGTCCCGGTCGAAATTGGTTTACCCTCACCAAGGGTCTTGATTCAGCCAGAAGACAATGATGCGGAAAGACGGTTAGACCTTATGCTAACCGAAGAACGCAGAGACTTAGCCGCAGGGCGTGAAGAGAACTACAAGCGACAAATGCAAAAGTACTACAACACGCGGGTAAAACTCTGCAACTTCAATGTCGGAGACTACATACTGCGTAACAACGAGGCTTCGAACCAAGAACGCCCAGGAAAGCTGGCCCCGGTCTGGGAAGGGCCATACATTATCAAAGAAGTTTTGGGTAAGAGCGCATACCGGCTCGAAAGGCTCGATGGCACCCCCATCCCAAGAACATGGAATGGAGCTCAATTACGCAAATGTTACATGTAGATCAATTCCAAACTTATAAAGAAAAAGCCTAGAGCCACTTCTATACTTATTCACATTGTATTGATAGCCTTACCTTTATACTTATTCAAAACACTGATATGCCGGTATTCACCGCATAAATAAGTGGGGAAGTAAGTCGTTACGTGTGGAAGGCGGCAAAACCCGCATAAACACAAAAAACGGTAAAAAATTCTAAGGAAAAGATGAGGAAAACCTTCACGCAGGTCAGTTATAGGTGAAGTTTGGTCATCCCACTAAATGAAAGTGACGGTCCTACCCGCACAACCATGATAGAGGAAACTGAACATTAACCTATTGACAACCGCGCGTCGAAAGGTTAACTTATTCAAAACACTGATATGCCGGTATTCACCGCATAAATAAGTGGGGAAGTAAGTCGTTGCGTGTGGAAGGCGGCAAAACCCGCATGAACACAAAACGGCAAAAATTTCTAAGGAAAAGATGAGGAAAACCTTCACGCAGGTCAGTTATAGGTGAAGATTGGTCATCCCACTAAATGAAAGTGACGGTCCTACCCGCACAATCATGATAGAGGAAACTGAACACTAACCTATTGACAACCACGCGTCGAAAGGTTAACTTATCCAAAACACTTGGAAAATTGCTAAGTTAAACTAAAGTATGCACGAGCGAATCATATATTGTTTATGAGGCAAAACAAGTGCCAAATTAAACTATAATATGCATGAGCAAGTCATATAACGTTTATAAAGCAAGTCAAAAAGATTCAAAAAGATACAAAGATTCAAAAATAAGAGGGAATATACCCCCTTACCTTGGTAACCAAGAAACCGTAAGACAAGTGCGGGTACAGTGTCAAGGCGAAACCCTTCACATACTTTGCACTTGCAGGGAATTGAAGCCAAGAATACCTTGGAAGTCAAGTAACTATAAGACGAGTGCGGGTACAGTGTCAAGGCGAAACCCTTCACATACTTAGCACTTGCAGGGAATTAAAACCAAGAAGGATCTTCTGGGCAATGCTTGTGGAAAGGGAAATAACATCCCCGCATAGCGGGAACGTTGAGAACTAGATTGTTTGAAGCTCTAAGATGGAATTGGTTGTTTAACATAATTGATCACTATGTCTAAAACTACCAAAACCTCGTGGAGAATCAACACAAGTGAAACTCAACGCTCCTGACTTGCGAGGAGGTTACACACCTACCCGCATCATACCCAAAGATCAAGCAGAAAAGTCGGGAATTTCTGCACGTGACATTAGGGAAACCGCGGGAAAAATCCCCACGGACAACCTTAAAACTAAAAACCCTTTTCAAAACCCATTGCTTAAGTCCAAAAGTTCACCTCACTTATTAACAATTCATGAGAAGAACATTGGACTGGGGGGACTTGAAGAGGTAGGTCCCAGCAGAGCCCAGTTGGACCCGCAAGACTCACCTTGCAGAGGGACGTCTGCGCAAAGACCAACTGGTTCCGCAGGATCCACCATGCTCAGAGAGATGAAGACCTTACGAGCATACGCCAGCTGTTCCCGCAGGAAAAGCCTCCCAATGGTGAAGTATCCCGCCTGTTACCGCAGCTGCGGATACACGCCATCAGCGGAGGCTACCCGCACTAATAGTAAGGCTACACGCAAAAGGCACTAACTCTCAATAATTCAGTAATGTCACCTGAAGAAGGAATGAGCAAGGCGGGAATACTCCCGCCCAAATGAGCCAGTCCGTACGCTTCTGGAGGATCTTTTGTACTATACCTGCCAAGGTATGGACAAAATAGACAAGATCTGACCAAAGCAGCCCATGAACCAATCATAGGGTGACAGCTCACTGACAACAGTACGACGAGCAGCACGCTCTAGTACTTAATGTCACTATCAGCCGCTGCCTACTCACCAACCCTCATCGTGGCACGTACATAGCCTGCAGTTGGTGGAAAAGGAATAGTACACAGCCGGCCATGTCACTATCAGCCGCTGCCTACCCACCAACCACCAGCATGGCACGTGCGTAGCCCACAGTTGGTAGAAAAGGAATATCATACAGCTGGCTGTACCTGCTTGGAAACCTACCTTCGGCTATAAATACTCCAACACCTTGGAACGGTATCATTATCTTATCATATCTTATCTTATACCATCACATATCTTATCTGCTCTAGCTATTTCTCTTAATATACATTTATATTCAGAGCAATCTAGTCTGATTCTCACGCCGGAGGGTGGTCACAAGGAGGTACCCCCCCTTCTCAGTGACGAGCTCACGGTGTCTGTTTTGCAGGTCATCAGAAGAATAACCATCTTTGCCGGACCTAACCCTCATGGGAAACATCTACTTGACCCTAAGATTATCCGTAATCTGCCGGGGTAACTTAGTGTTTCTTCAACATTGCAATTCATTTGCCTCCAATCCCCGCTTCAGCGTGTGTTTTTGCCCCATTTTACAACTTTCAAGTGATCAAGTTTCCTTGTCTTTCATAACGATCTTCCCCTTCGTAGTTTTTGAGGATTTGATAGATTATGTGGTTAAAATCTTTATTATGTGTCATTGCTAAAACATGTTCTATTCAATTCATGTTTTTATTTGAATGCACCATTTTATAATTATGAAAATTTTATTATATTAATTATATTTATATTTAGAAAATAGTCAGTGTTTCACGAAGTTTACAACTTAAATAATAATAGTGTTTTAAAATTGATTTACGAGATTTATGAATCGGCTTTCATGGAATTTTGATTTGTTATAAATGAATTCCACATTTGGGTTAATGGGCTACTCAAATTGGTTAGTTTTGAGTTGCATACAAGTGAACTTAACCCAAGTTTTGTTCAAAACTCGAACCGAAACCGATCAAAACCCGAACCGAAACCGATCGTATCATGGTAAGAAACCGGTTTGAACCCGAACCGAAATCGATCATAAACCGGTTTTGACTTTTGTTAATCAAAACGAACCGGTTTTAACCCAAACCGGTTTTGAATTTTAAACCGGTTAGCACATCTTTAGTTTCATCACATACACAACCATTTTTTAGTTTTGAATTCTATAACCCGTTGCAGCATCCCAATTTCAAAATTTAGGATGGTGGCGACGGTACTAAAAGACACGGGGTTTTCCCCGAAACCGTCGCCACCTCCTTTAGCCTAAACAATTAAAATAAGAAAAGAAATATGAAAAATCACAACATATAAATAAATAATTTGAATTTGATGTCGGCTTCCACAAGTTGCTGGCATTACCGGCTATACCCGGTGACAACGCGGCACCAACTCGGGGACCGCTTCAACCGTATTTGTCATGTAATGCTTGACTTCTAACAAGGCTACAATTTAAAAGACTCATTTTGTTCAATAAAATATTATATATTTTAATCATTATAACTTTGTTGCATAGACAATACAGAAAAACAAAACGTAACTCAATTTACACGCCATTATATTTTAGTATTTTAGTCCCAATATTTTATATCTTTACACAAATATGATTTGTTTCTAATAACATCTTTTTAGATCTAAATTTTAAGAAGTTGTGTTTAGGTTATATAGTTTTAGCTTTGTACAAATTTGTAGTCTAATATCAACTTTGAACTAATTTTTTTTATATATTTGTATAAAATGATCAAAACAACCATTAACTTAAAGAAAACCTAAATTATAAAAATATATGAATACTAACCTCACCCGTCGCTCGCCTTAACCGTGAAATCTCACATGAAATCAAGAATATGCTAATCGTAACCGACAACCAACACAACTCCAATCGAATAAGTGCCAATCTATTTTCAAGAAGGTTTTACTTGTCAGCAGGTTTTGTAAGTTAAATCTTAAACCTCTCCAAATTTGATAAACATAATTATGAATCTCAACACGCTACTTAAGAGAGAATTTAATATTTAAAAAATGAGGACAAATTTGTGCCATTTCTAGGGCTATTCACTAATCGAGCCGAACCCAGCCTAATCGAACGTAGCCTTGTTCATACTTGGTTTGGTTTGAAATCGAGCCAAACCGGATGGTTTGTGTTTAAAGAAACGAGTGTAGTGTTTATGCTTGAACTTGGTTTGGTTTGAAACCCGAGCAGCTTGGTTTGGCTTGATTTTGATTGGTTTCATACAAAGTTTCAATTTTAGGCTTCTAAACTGAAAAATGTCATTAGTTTAGTCTTTCAACCCCATAATGTATAGACTCCCAACTCTAAAATGTATAAACTTAAAGTTAACAAGAAAATATACATAAAACGAGTAGCTAGGGTTTAAAATTGAACTTTGAATCTTTGACAATAACACAAACAGGAAAATTTAAAAAAACATTAAAAATTGTATATTTATATAAAATAAACTGAACCAAACCGAGCGAGGGTTTGCTCGTACTTTGCGTGTTTTTAAACCGAATAGAGCCGTACTAGAAAAAGCATTTTCTGAGCAATTTTCAAACGAGCGACGAGCAGAGAACGGTTTAAATAGCCACTAATCATTTCACATAATATCGATTTAAATATATCATGATAGAAAATATACAATTAATAAAAAAAATATATAAAAGCATATGATTTTTGAGTTTTTCTCAAAAGTGTGTTGGTGAAAAAACTATTTATTAAAATGGTGTCCATTCAAAAATATTCACCAAAATAGTGTTTTTAACGCCTTTGTGTTTTCTCACTCCTTATTGAATAAAATCAAGATGGACCCATAACTCTTTTTTATTTTAAGATAATAATTGTAGTTTATATCCAAATTTAAATACCTCTTTTATATAAAACTTAAAATAACATAGATAGTTATAAGGCCAATAATTTGTGACTTGCGAAGTTAATATGACAAAACCCGTTACATATATTATGGTCAAACAAATAAAGTGGACAGTAAATCAGGATACGAGAGGAGAGCTTCGGCGCACACGTTTAGTTTCAACGGGAAGGAGATCTTCTAGAATACGTTATGTTTAGCTATAAAAAGGGACTAGTATTTCTAATTTTAGTGTGTGTCTGTAAGGGTGTTTTCACCCATCCAATGAGAGCTCACTTTTGGTGGGATCGGTTCATTTATTATATATTTCATCTTTTGAAACCGACAACGGAGTCGTTCACTATTTATATTATCATTATATTATTTTGTTCGATCGTTTGATTTCACCGCACCCATCTCGACCGATTATCAAGAACAAAGCCGTCCGTTGTCGAATCCGGTTTGGGACCTACACTTGGTATCAGAGCGGGTTTGAGTCAACTGATTCAACTGTGTTCTTGATATTCGGGTTCTATTTCCGCGATTACCCGAACCGAGACGTTAATTTCTTGAAGACCCGTTGAAGTTTTGAAAATAAAATTTGAAGATCTTGGAAATAAAGTTGGAAATAATCGTGCCAGAAGTTTGTTTTTGTAGATTCGACGTTTCTGGAACGTTTCGCCATGTGCCGAAATTCCGGCGAGCCGGGTTCTTCTCTGGCGACGATTCCAGAGATTGGAGATGTACATCAAACTTCGACATGAGTGTCGGTTATCTCTTGTTGTTCAAGGAGGTCGGTATTCCAGTGAAAAATGAGCCAGAAACAGCAGCTGCGGCGGCGGCTCCGGAGTGATGGAGTTGAGGGTCGGTGACAGGTGGTTATGGTGGGAGTCGGGTCATATGCCGTACTCATTTTTCCGACGATTGGAGTCGGTTTACGGCAGCAAAGATCACCGGTGATCATTCCGACTGTCGGATCATAATTTTCCGGCTATAAGCAACCAAGTGAACCACCACTGATGATGATTGAGGGCTGTTGAAGATGGACAGCGGCGGTATTGATGGCCGGCCGCTTAAGTAAGCGGTGATGTTTCCGGCTTCGATTTTCCAGCGAGGAGCCGTGACGGTGGTGGTTGTCGTAATGAGGAAAGCTATGGCGGTGGGGAAGAGGAATATCAGATCCCTAGTTACGGAAGGCGGGATGATGAGGATGAAGGTTGTTGTGGCCGGTGTTGGAGGATGATGTGGCCAGTGATGGAATTTTCGGCGAATGGTTTTCTGGCGTATGGATGGCCGGTGAACACATAAATCTGGCGGCGGCTAAATAGTATATGCTAGGGTTTGGAATTCACTCCCCTGGATATTTTTTTATAGTTGTTTTGGGCTGGGCCTGCTTCTAACATACTTGGGTTGATGTATTGGGTTTGCATTAGGATGCATGTTTGCTTGGGCTGGTTCATATTCCAATATCAACTTGGGTTATCATATGAAAATTAAGTTTGTTTATTTGGGCTGATTATATGAAACAATTTTTGGTCTGAGTAAGTCGTTTATTTTTCGTATTGACCAAACTGAAGAAAGTCAAACTTGTTTGGGTTTTTGCCATTGTTTGACTGTGTTCAAATCTTGTTATTTTTATATTATGTTTGAGAAGTTAGATCCGAAATGTGAACTTCGAACGAATTAATAAGCTTTGTCATTCGACCGTTGAAGCCGATATTTCGAGAACGATTTGTGGATACTCGAGCCATCTCAACCTATATTGCTTAAGATCCATGAAATCGATAAAGAAGCGAGAACTCCTTCATGAATGAAATTAGGTGGGTTATACCCTGAGAGGGTAAATTAAAACGAAGAGGCTTCGATTTATTGGGTGATTTGTGAAGATGCGAGACACAGTTTGATAAAGTTGATCTCACAAGTCAAGGGGGGTGATTGTAAGGCCAATAATTTGTGACTTGTGATATTAATATGACGAAACAGCTAAATGTATTATGGTCAAGCAAATAAAGTGGGCGAGAAATCCGAATACAAGACGAGAGCTTCGGTGCACACGTTTAGCTTCAACGGGAGGATCGGTTCGTTTATTATATATTTCATCTTTCAAAACCGACAACGGAGTCGTTTACTATTTATATTATCGTTATATTATTTCGTACGATCGTTTGATTTCACCGCACCCGTCTCGACCAATTATCAAGAACAAAGCCGTTCGCTGTCGGATCCGGTTTCGGGACCTACAATAGTGAATTCGTTCTTTGTTTGAAACTTAGTTTTACTTGACGCAAGGTGCCGGGACATTTTAAATATGTTTATGTATATGTCACGTTGCAATGGTGCACTAATATAACTTCGATTGGTATGAGTTAAGTTCGTTAGGAAACTGATACTAAATAAAAAATCATTTGTCAACGTAGGAAACATTAGCGACGCTCGTAGAAATCGAATAAAAAAATTAACATGTTGAAATATAACTTTGAAATGTAATTTTTTCCGTGGCTACATGGAACGTATATATTTATTTAACTCTAAAATAACAGAGTAAAGTGCAAAAATTGTCCCTGAGATTTGGTTAACTATGATAATTTAGTCCAAAATTTTCATTTTTGCAACTGCACCATCAAGGATTCACATTTATTGCCACTTAAGTCCAAACATTAAATTCGTTAGATTTTTAGTGTTTAGTCAGGGGTAACATGGTCTATTTATGGTTTATATTAGGGGTAAAACGGTCTATATAATACTCTACCTGTTATCTCTCTCTCTAAATCTCGAATCTTCCTCACATCCGATCACCACCGCCTCCTGTTCTCCACCGTCTAACTTCCACCATCAATCATCTAAAACCCAGTCCTCCATACAAAAGCAATCTATCCACTCTCGTTGACCTGGTCTAACATCCACCGTTGTCGCCTCAATTGCAAAACCACCGGCAACCGTCGCTCAAAACCATCGGAACTAATTAAGTCAGAAAAACAAGTTCGCACCTCTTCCTCATACTCCATTCTTGTTAGGGTTTCGAGCTGTGATGGTGAACTTGAATTTCAAGCCGAGAACGTAGGATAGTGAGACAACAGGAGCAGCATCATCAATGGCGGCTGCGGAGCGGTTGTGGTCTGTATACCGGACAAGAATGGTTGCCGGAAACGTAGGGTTTCCGGCGGCGGGCTTGGATGCAGGGTAGATTTTCGGCCATTGCAGTTTTTTATGCCCAATTGATCTAGGTGAATTCAATGTATTTATGGAAAATTATTAGCTGTAAATTAGGGATGCACAAGGGTTGCTGATTGATTGGTTGGTGTTGGAACAGTAGATGCTAATCGATCCTTGTAACTAGAAACAATTAGGGTTTTATTTTTTCATTTAAAGGGGTTGGGGAAGAAGAACTATAAAAGCAAAATATGAATGAATGAATTAATAGAATGAAAAGACAAATATACCCTTGACTTAACAACGAAATTTAACGGAGTTAATGATTTGGACGTAATTGGCAAGAAATATGAAACTTTAATGGTCTAGTTACAGAAAAAAAAAACTTTTTAACTAAAATCGCATAATTGATCAAAACTCAAAGACGATTTTAACACTTTTCTCAAAATAAAAATGTTTTATTATAGATTTGTAGAAATAAATCTACTTTTTGGACAATAAAAAACTATTTGGAAGAACAAAAAAAATGTTGATACATGTTTATTTAATAAAGAGAGAAAATATATTTTTCAAAATATTAAAAGCATAAGTTCTTTCTTTGCTTTTTTTTAAGAATATGATTTATTTTATTAACAATACTTTTTTTCCAAATAACGTTTTATATTATTAAAATAGAGATTTTATTTTAAAAAGTTTTAATATTTCACTTCAAAAGTTTAACCTCTATAATTAGAGAAAATTACAATGTGGTCCTTCTAAATGTTCGAAATTATGGAATGGGTCATTTACGAAAATAACTTTCACTTATTATCCTTTATATGCAATTTTGTCTTGTTTTTAGTCCTTTGTACTAACAGGTGTCAAGTTTTTCTGTTAAGCCATGTGCATTGCACATGAGGGCATTTTAGTCTTCTAACCCTTTAAAATTAAAATAATTAAAAACATAATTTATTAGTCTTATTAGAAGTATAATTAACAACAAAATATACATAATAAAAAAAGAAAAATCAAAACCCCATGTCTCTTCCCCATCTCCTAGTCGACCCTTCTCATTGCCATCACCAAGCCACCTCCTTAAATCGCTAATTTTCATTGTCACCTGCAAAATCGTAACACCCACCACCATCATCGACCACCCTTACCCTACCAAGTCACTAGAACCACCCAAACCAGTGTCGCCGACCACCCATATATTTCTGAAACCCCGCACCATTGGCATCAATATACAACAAAATCGGACCTGCTCGGAGATCTTGTGACCTAATTTCGTCATCTCAAATGCCCCAAATTCATGTAACCTAATTTCGTCATCTCAACTGCCCCAAATTCCGGCAAGGATTTGAATTTGTGTGGATGTGAAGCGAGGCTGTGGAACAGTCGAGGCCGTTGGATACATTGTATGATGTCCAGATCTACGATATGAATGGTTGATTCGGGTTATAATGCTTGGAAAATTATTCATTTCTGGTTTTGACTTAGGGCTAGGGTTTTGAAATTGAGATTATCATATGCTCCCGATCTACGAAATGATGATGATGTGTTGGTGGGTTTTACATGGTGAAAGAGAAAGAATGGGGTTTTGATGAAGACAGTGGCGGAGTGGTGGTGGTGGTGGTGTAAGCCAAGTGTTTGTAATGGTGGTCCAATTGGTTCATAGATGATGGTTTGATGAATATATAGATTGAAAATTACCTTTTTGCTCTCACATGTTTGGCACATGTCAATACTTAACTGGGTTTTTGGATGGTCGTTAGTTCAAAGGATAAAAATCGAGCAAAATATGCAAATAAAGGATAAATAGTGAAACTCATTTTAAAAAAGGATCCAATCCAAAAATTTTGCATATTCAAAGGACAAGATTATAATTTTTTCTTATTAAAAAAACAAGTTTTTTAAAACCAAATAAGCATCAATAACTTTTAAAGACAGTTGAGTTTTTATTAAAAGAATTTAGTTACAGTAGAAACTCGATAAATTAATACTCGATTATTTAATAAACTCTCTAAGATAATATTTTTTACCGGTCCCGACTCGGGGATAGGGTGCTAAATTAATAATTCGCTAAAATTATAAGATAATACATTTTTGATAATTTCTTTAGACCCCATATAAAATATAAATTAATAATTCCTTATATATAGCATATTACATGAATGATTTATGAAGGTTTTTTGAAAAATGACTCAATTGTTTTTTGTTTTTTGTTGAAATCAATTTCCCCTTGAATCTCGTCTCTAATTTTCCTTAGCATGGTAAGAACTTCTGGTGTTGTTTTCTCATAGCTCAACAAGAAATTGTTCAATGTGATTGTCGCTTTAATAGCTTCGTTTCGCGAAGGGGGGCTCTATTGTAGAACTTTCATCATCTTCTTCATCGATATCATCTTTATTAATTCCAATAACGCTTTCAATAATTTCTTCATCAGTCAACAACTGTGCAACTACATTTTCTTCTGGGTGAGTCAGAACATTCTACTATAAATTAATAAAATATTAATTAATATATAAATTAATAATTATTAATTTATCGATTAATTAATAACTCTTTTAATTAATAAATTTTGGTGGTCCCAAGTGTATTATTTTATAGAGTTTCTACTGTATGTATATTAAATTAGGTTTTATTTTAAAAGACGGGCATAATATATAGAAAAGAAAGAGAAAAAAAGGAGAAAACATTTAATTGTATAAAAAATAGTATTTAAATTTAGTTATGTATTATAATTATTATTTTAAATTAAAAAAAATGAAAGGCATGATATGGAATGGATCTTGATTTTATCCAATAAGAAAATGTGTGAGAAAATACAAAATGCATTAATACACTTCTTTGGTAAATAAAATGAACATCATTTTTTTTTTGAAAATTGACTTTCATTAAAAACAAACACAACCAACGACTATCACCAAGACGGAGATAGACGCCGAAAGCCAAAAACCAATAACAACAATCACGTTACATCAAATAAACACCATCTTTTCCAATCCACTACCCCTATCTTAGATTTATTTTTGTACCAAAGAAAACCCAAAGATTTTATATCCGCAACCATTTCTACCACCTTAGTATTCTTGCCCGAAAAAATCTTTTCATTCCTAGCCCGCCAAATCCTCCAACTAGTAATGATGACAATGCCATGAATAATCAATCTCTTGTTCCCCGTCGCACCACTAACCTTATGCACTTCCACCAAATCATTGACATGGAAAACAAAAGATCTAGGGATGTTGCACCATGAACCAATCGCATTCCAAACGGCCATAGAAATGAAACACCCGGTTAACAAGTGCTCGAGCGATTCCTCATTACTCTCGCATAAAGCGCAACTATGATCATCACAATGCAAATGACGCCTAGCTAAAGCCTCCTTGGTTGGAAGACAATCCAGAACGGCCCTCCACATAAAAATATTACATTTTTTCGGGACCCAATCGCTCCATTGAAAACCGAAACTCCCAGCATCCACAACGAACCGCACCATCCATCTTTTAATTGACGAAACCTCGAACTCTTTGCAGCTACAAACCGCCCAAGACCATGAATCTTCACGGTCAACCATCACCACCCCTTGAAGGAGATCTTCCAACTCTTGCTTCTCGATCACCTCCTGTTGGGAGCAAGGAGCTCTAAGCCAATCCCACACATGCGACGAGAGGATCCAGTGACCACCAACCGATCTGCTAACAAGACATTTTTATGTTTTTCTACCGCATATAAGGACGGATACTTGTCCATAATCGGCGCCGAACCCAACCACAAATCCATCCAAAACCGAACTTGGCGACCATTCCCAACTGTGGCCCGGATCACTCTATTAAAACCCACACCATCAACCTTAAATTTGTTCCAAAACATAACACAATTCTTCCAAACCCCGGGAATCCCATTATTAACCGGAGCAAGCCCCCAACAGCACGAGGACCCGTGAATAGACAACACTACTCTTCTCCACATCGCGTGATGATCGTTTAGAAATCTCCCAAGCCATTTAGTAATCAGCGCTTGATTATTAACCTCTAAACGAGCGATACCTAAACCCCCTTCTTTTATAGGTTTGGTGACTACCTCCCAAGCCACCCATGACATCTTCCTCACTTCATCCGAACCACCCCATAAGAACCTTCTCATCAAAGCTTCTAAATCATTGATAACCTTCTTGGGTGCCTTAAAAAGCGAAAAATAATAAGTGGGAAGACTATCCAGCACCGATTTAATAAGGGTTACCCGACCGGCAATAGATAACGAATTAACTTTCTATTTAGAAAGCCTCTTCTTGAACTTGGACACAACCGGTTCCCAATTAACCACCCTATTCATGTTAGCACCAACCATAATCCCTAGATAAGAAAACGGGATTCTACCCGGCTTACAACCCATGAAACCAGCTTGGATATCGATCTCACCATCTTCTACACCTACTCCAAATAACACTGATTTATGGAGATTAATCTTTAGCCCCGAACACAAGTAAAATATGCGAAGAATACGTTTCAAGTTATCAAAATTAAAAGAAGACCACTCTCCCATAATCATAGCATCATCCGCATAAAAAAGATGGGATAAAGTAGGACCTTCATTAGGAAGAGTAATACCATGAAACGCACCTATATCACAGGCTTGTTTCAACATACCTGAAAAAGCCTCCATCAGAATAATAAAAAGAAAAGGCGATAGCGGGTCACCTTGACGAATGCCTTTATGACACCCAAATTCGAAAGTAGGAGATCCATTAACAAGAACAGATGATCTGGTTGCCAACAAAATACCACTAATCCAATCACACCAGACAGAAAGAAAAACCCATATGAGAAAGAACCGACAACAAGAACTCCCAATTCACATTATCATAGGCTTTATCGAAGTCAATCTTGAACATAAAAATTCTTCTCTCCCTCTTCTTAGCCCAAGCAATAACCTCATTAGCCACCAAAGGGCCATCAAGAATATATCTTCCTGATAAGAAAGCCGACTGATGCTCTGAGACAATCTTATTCATAACCGTTTTGAGTCGATTCACTAACACCTTCGACACAGTCTTTATAATACAACCAATGAGACTTATCGGTCTAAAATCCCCCAAAGATGACGGATTGTTTACCTTAGGAATTAAGGTGATAAAAGACGATCCAACCCCCGAGCAAAAACTTTTAACACTATGATAATGATCAAGAATATCCGCAAAATCCTTCTCGAACAACTCCCAAAAAAACCGAATGAACCTAAAATTAAAACCATCCGGCCCAGGAGCTTTGTCACTACCGCATTCAAAAACCGCCTTCTTGATCTCATGCACGGAAAAATCACTGATCAAAAAATCCGCCTCCACCGAAGACAAGACCGAAAGCCCATATCCAATCAACCGAGGCCGATGTGTAATAGATTCTTTAAACTTACCAGCAAAGAAACGCAAAACTTCCTTTTTAATGAGAACCGGGTTTGTTTCCCACGCCCCATTCACTTCCAAACCCGAAAAATAATTTGAAGCTTTACGTTTATTAATAAAACCGTGAAAAAATCGAGAATTTTCGTCTCCATGAATCGCCCAATTACACCGAGCCTTTTGCTTCAAATCCCGGTAATAATGATTATCCAACTCGCCTAGCCGTCTTTTAATTTCGCTTAAAGACCATGTCTCTTCTTCCAACAAATCCCGAACCTCCATGGTTTGGTCCAAATCACGCAACTCTTGCTCCAATAAAACCCTTTCCTCCTTTTCTTTGGCTTTACAATCGATCGCCCATCTAGAGATAGCATCACGCAAAGCTTTAAATTTATACAACAATCTCGCGTCCGGAGAATCATGAAACGAGCCATCAACAAGCGTCTTCTTAACCAACGTCCCAAAATCCTCTCTACCAAGCCATGAATTGAAAAACCTAAACGGTTTGGGACCATAGTTCTTGGAAGAACCAATTTTCAAAACCAACGGACTATGATCCGGCTTATTCCTTTCGAGAGCAATATACTCCGCACACGGCCATTCCATAAAGAAACCCCAATTAACGAAGATTCTGTCAATACGGCTTAATTTATTTCCCGCAACAAAAGTAAAACGCCTCCCTTTCAAGGAGTACTCGTGAAGATTCGAATCATCAATGAAATCGTTAAACTCATTGGCCTCACACACATTAAACAAAGAATTCCGCCTATCCTCGGCACACCGAACCGAGTTAAAATCTCCTGCCACAATCCACCTCCCATTACCCTCCCCGATCAAATCACGAATTTCCCTCCAAAGTGCTCGTTTAGTAACTAGATTTTGAGGAGAATAAACATTGAGAATATGAAACAAGCTACTCTTTCCTTTCACAGTGCCCGAAACTAGAAGCCAATTATTATTCTTGACCACCCATTCCATACGAAAGACTTGTGAATCCCAGATCGATAATAACCCTCCCGACCTTCCAGACGAAGGAACCCAATCAAATGAATACTCACCATAACCCCAAAACCGTCCCACATCCACAGAATCCAAGGAAACAAATTGCGACTCTTGTAAAACAATAAAACTAACCTCATGATGGACTCGAAGACCTCGAATCCAATCGGCTTTGCTAGAACTCCCTAACCCACGAATGTTCAGAGAAAAAACATTCATTGAACACCTTCTTGATAGCCTTCGGAAACAAGAACCTCTTTAACATTAGAAACAAAATCTTGCAAATTCTTAACACCTAACGCCTTACTCAACTCAATGGTCTTCTCCAACTCCACCTCAATCGGACCTTGGTGTTGCACCTGATCAATACCTCTACCAATCATCGAGGGCTCCGCAGTCTCTCCCTCGATGTCTCGAACCACCTCCGTATTAGTAGACTGCCCTTTGTTAAGATCCGGTGTTAAGAACACTCCTTCAACACCTGTCTCGATACCCCTAGTAACATCATAAGGCACGTGCATAATACCGATAAACCTATCAAGATCAAACATATCTATATCCTCCCTTGGTCTCTTCTTAGGACGCTCCCTAGAACCACTACCCCCACTCCGATTAGAAAATAAAGACTTCCGTCTGAACTTCTTATATCCCTTGCCTTTCAACGCAGAAACATTTGTACTATCACCGTTACCATTCTCGACCGCCTCCTCATTAGAATGATCATAAGAGTTCGAAAACTCACCGACCATCACGTTAGAATTATCGTTCACACAACCATCCAACCCATTAACAACATGTTCCCTGACAGAAACTTCATTAGGTTGAGAACATTCGCCCTCTTCACGATGCACATTATGAAACTCATCCTGCACAATATTATCATCACACTTATCCTCCTCCGGTAAAACGGAACCATCATCCTCTTCATACTCTACTACACATTCCGGTATCCATTCCCCAACATCTTCATCCACCCACACTTTAAAAATTTTTCCCCTCCAATTAATGTCCACCCGATCCACAATCCGTTTGCACTCTTTACTCAACACACCGATGAGAGTATACGATAAGTTGTTCTCTTCAGCAGATAAGGAAGCCGATTGAACCACCTTGCCAAATCCGCTTCCAATCAAATCGAATACCTCGTCTAACACCAACTGAGCCGGAACCCCATGAACTTGGAGCCAGGCGATCCGACCCTCCTCCACACTAGTTCTATCAGACCAAGGTTCTAAAAACTCAAACCAGTCTGACCATTTGTCTTTGTCATTCAGGAAGGCATCCCTATCCCCACTAACGTAGAATACCAACACCACTGAAAGCCCTCCCAGATACTTAATATCTAATGATCTCCAACCATGCTTCCGAACCAACTTTTTCAAAGAAGTTAACGTGTGAAGATTCACCACCCTCCCCGTAAGAGCACATCCCTTCCAATGAGAAAACCGTTCCACCGAATCATCCACCTTAATCTCATTTACTTTGTTCCGATTTAACAAAGAATCAACAAAGGAACGCCCATTACCAACTGATGCATAAGGAACCCCATTCCTATCGGATCCTTCGGAACTAGGGTTTGCTTGACCACTAGGTTTTGCATGGCTATTAACAGGAACAGAAGCCGTCTTCCTCCTATTACCAGAATCGGGTCTATCTATATTCTCACCATCCACAAACCGAGCAATCGCAATAAACAACTTATACGAACCGATCCATACATCTGATAACTCATCTCCCAACCGTTTGACATATTTCACCTCGGAAAACGATACAAAAGCAAACCTCTTGCCCCATTTATCCAGCTTCCTAGCTATATAGGAACCTTCGTAACGACCAAAGCTACCCATAACATCTTTTAAGTCTTGCGAAGAACACTTTGGGGGAAGATTTGATACAAAAAACTTCGATAAAACCTTGTTATTACCTTGAGCATGATGATCATTCCGTTTCCCTTTCCGATTACGTGGTTGTTCCCATTCTTCTGAATCCATGCCGCCGTGGATCGCCCGAGATTTTCGGAGCTAGGGTTTTCTTACGTTGGGGGACTTCATATCATTATTTGGATGACCACTTGTTGATGGATATGGACAATAGGTCGGCGGATGCAGGTGGTGAACGGTGGCTGGAGTTGAGCGTCGACTGTAGGGGATCGGCGGCTGGAGGTCGCCGGATGCAGGTGGCGACGGCGCACCGGAGGTGGAGAGGCAGGTGGTGGCGCACTGGAGGTGGAGGAGGCAGGTGGCGGCGGCGGCGCACCGGAGGTGGAGGGTAGGGGTGACGGGAGGTGGAGGCTAGGGTTTTTCCGGTGGTGGGTAGGGGTGACGGGAGGTGGAGGCTAGGGTTTTTTCGGTGGTGGGTAGGGGTGACGGGAGGTGGAGGCTAGGGTTTTTCCGGTGGTGGGTAGGGGTGACGGGAGGTGGAGGCTAGGGTTTTTCCGGTGACGGGAGGTGGAGGCTAGGGTAGAGGTGACAGGAAGTTTTAGATAATATATCTTGTTATTACCTTAAATGAACATCATTTTGATAAATAGTTTTTTTCATACTCTTTTTGGTAAAAATGAGGATTCATGATTCTTCTGATACACAGCTCTATTTGTTGTCATCAAATTGTGGGCACCTATTTTTAGGGATGTTAGAGCATTCTCATCCAACCCCTCATGTTATGTGAGGGGTGTTTTTATAATTTAGAGAGTGATTCAGGGTGTTGTGAGTGAAGAGTTTTTATATTTTAGCAAAAGTAGTGATTTTTCTGTATATTTGAAAAGTTACTGTTCATCCCGTATAATTTTTTAATATATTTTGAAAGTGGTTGTGAGTGAAGGAAAGAGAAAAGATAATGATAAAAGGTATAAAAAGTATTATTTAATTGAAATGGAGAGAGAAAATAAAGTGAGTTTTAGTGTAATTTTTGATTTGGAGATAGGGGATGGGATGAGAATGCTCTATCCCTTCCATCATCTTTATCCTTATAATTTAATAAAAAATCACTACTTTTTAAAATTTACCTCTCATTTTAAAAAACACCTCACATCCTATCCTCTATATCTATCTCTATATTATTTTTTTATTAATTTTTCTCTTTCTACTCACTTACAATATTAACTACTTGCTATTTTGTCATATTATATTCTTCTTTTAAAAAGTTTCTAAATATTTAGAAAAATCTAATTAAACATTAAACGAACCAAAGCTCGGCTCAAACTCGTGAAGTATTCTTAACCAAACATTATAATCAATATATGGGTTTAAAGAATGATATAAGCTATCTATTTATAGTAGTCTAAATTTCCATTTATACACTATATGACTGATAAAAAAATATAGAAGTTATATACAAGTGAAAGTGGCAACTGACTATGTTTTAACGATACAAAAAAAGGAAAAAAAAAAGTTTGACTCTTGAACATCTAGAGAAGCATTACAAAAGCATTAATCAGTCAAACAAAAGATTAACAAAAACAATAAATTGTTGGTCGGGTCGGGTCGGGTCGTATCCGTTGCACACTCCTAACACATTACAAGCAAATGACCCAAATAGATACAAATTAAAACAAAAGTTGAGCTAATAAGTTATGTTGTTACATAAATAATTCTTATGATCATCACATAGAATGTTTCTAACTCAAACCAATAACATTCACAAAATAATAAAATATAACGCGATATCGTTTATTGTTGAGAATAGAGTAGCCATTGATGTTCAACTAGATCTTCTTGAAGTTGATGATGAGCCGAGTTATCTCTAATACGAAGATGACGTTCAATGACGTCCATAAACTCACATGTATGAGTGCGCGACAATTCAGGGAGATCATCATCAAGTTGATCATACTCCATATTAAGATCGTCACCATCATCACGCTCATCTTCAATGATCATATTATGAAGAATAACACATGCTTTCATTATATTTGTTAGCACACTCACTTTGAACATTCGTGAAGGTCCTCGAATGATTGCAAATCGTTGTTGAAGTACTCCAAACGCTCGCTCGACATCTTTTCTTACAGATTCTTGTGCTTTTGCGAAATGTTTGTACTTGTTCCCTCTTACCTATCTGCATGCCACTTTTTGCTTCTCCCTGCAATTATACCCAATTCATGGGTTAACTGGTTAATAAGCAAATAGCTAACATTGGCCAGCTCGGTTTGATAAACAGTGAAGGGTAAAATCGAAAAAAAAAACTCCAATTTTTCTTATTTTTGAAGAAATTTATATTATTCTTGCTAGTAAAAAAGAAAATTCATGGACAAACTGTATATGTTTTAAAAAAAACAACCTTATTGTTATTTCAACATCTTTTGTCATATAAAGCCTTTTCTCATTACTGCAGTACGTATCAATGGTCATTTACAAAGCAAAACCATAAAAGCATCATACCAAGTTACCAACCAAGAAAATGTCACCTTCACATAGATATTTTAAAGTTATGAAAAGATAACATCAACAAGACTTGTTTAATGGCATCAATATAGGTAACTAAATATATCGAGTCGTTTTTAGCTTTCTGCCACAAATGACAACCCAACCGTCATAAGACCGACAAAGCGCAGTTATAAGAGCAGCAGAATGACAACAATTTACCTTTAACCAGTCAAACAAAGTGCAGTACATAGAGAAGCATTATAAAAGCATTAATAATATAATTATGTATTTAAGTAATTTATAATATGGACGCTATTATAAACTGTTCGGTTTTAATGGATGGAATGGGAATGCTCTTAGGGTTAGGATTAGGGTTAGGCGATGAGCAAATTTAAACTCTTGATCGTCAATTATTAAAAATTTAGGCCTTTTTATTGCTACATCATTGGTGTAAACGACCAAGCTTGAGCTTGGCTCGTTTTCACTTATTGAAGCTCGAGCTTGGGTGGTACGGTTCGTTTGCACCCCTACACGCAATTAATCAAAGTAATCATTTATCATGATCGTCTTTTCATTATCATCTTTGTTCCATAAATGTTGAAGATTGTAGTATACATTCACAATGAACCATGTGTTTTAGTCTATTAACTTAAAAGATTTAAACAATTTTTTTTATTTGCAGGACAATGTGTTTGTGCAAATAAGTTCATCAATTCAGTACCGAGTAATCAATCAAAGTGCCGATGATGCATTCTACGAGTTGCAGAACCCAGCTAAACAAATTCAAGCTTATGTTTTTTGTGGTAAATATCACATTTTTTTGTCCAAAATTGTAAAATCTTTAATAAAAATCTTATTCTTTTAACGATGGCTTTTGTCCCAGTTGTACGAGCACAAGTTCCAAGAATGACCTTGGATCAATTATTTGAACAGAAAGATGAAGTTGCAAAAATTGTATTGGAGGAACCTAAGAAGGTATATTACTATATTGTATTAACAAAATATTTATGGTTTAGAACCATATGAAATTACAATTGTGTCCCTAATATATCAGGTGATGGGAGAATTTGGATACACGATAGAGCACATTCTAATGGTGGACATTATACCTGACCCCTCTGTGCGTATAGCAATGAATGAAATCAATGCAGGTACTTATTTGATCTTACCTAATTTGGGCATTAATCTATTTTGTGTATTTAATGTTTATGAGCGAAAATAATAATATCTGCAGCATAAAGGCTTCAACTTTCTAGTGTATACAGGGGTGAGGGTAAATTACATGAAGATAGTTGGAATCCTATAATAAACATAATGAAATTGAGAGATAAATAGAGAGAGGGTTACCTATTGTAGCTTGTATCGGTGAACACAAAGGCACCAACTGCTTCGATTCAAACCAGGACTCTTTGATTTTGGTGTTTGATTTGCTTAAGAGGGAATGGAGATGGTAAAGAGGGTTGACGATTTTGCTTCAGAGAGAATCAATTGCCTTTGGTTTGCTTAGAAAGGCCGATGAACCCTAGAAAGATGAGCGAGAGAAGAAGTGATGAGGCGGGTGAAAGTATGATAGCAGTTGAGAATTGAGATAGGGTGTGCTACAGTAGCTTTTCATATATGAAAAGTTACTGTACAATATTTTTATTATTTAGAGATGAAGAATATGGAACAGGGGCTAGGATGGAGTGAGTAATTAGATGATTTTTTAAATTATAAAGATAGTGGGTGTTTTGATTGGTTGGATAGGAATGCTCTTACCCGTGGCCTAATTTTTTATACTTTGTTTTTGTTAATTTTTTTTAGTGTGAGCTCAACATTCTAAAATAAGAAATAAAATTGAGTTAATAATATACCTTGTTGGAACCTATTTTGGATGGGGGTTATATTCCTAACAACTTAAGAGAGAATGGAGATCGGTTGATGCAAAGAAACAAATAAAGGTTGTAGTTTATTATGAGTGAATGCATTACATTGTTCCTCCTCTCTCCTTTTATAGAGGAGGGTGTTTATACATATTATCTATTAGGTTCATTAACATTGTCCGGGCCCTTCGGTCCATTCTGCTTTCCTTTGGTCCGATGACCTCGTAGATCTTTACCTCCTGGTTCCTACCTCTTATCCTGGGACATGCGTGCGTTGGGCCACCCACTGGATCAGACGTGCGGCATATGGTTTCCCTCGCAAATCGTTTCCCTCCAAGCAAGCTTCTAGAACGTTTGGCTATTGGGCTTGTTGATATTACTGGGCTGAAGTCTGCTCATGAGGTCCATCTCATGTGTAGGCTCTTCAACTCATGTATTTTAAAACGTGTATCCGCTTTTAGAATGTCTTTTCGTCCCCTCTAATAAAACAATACACATAGAGAGAGAGACTCATGGAGACTTCAGACTCCCCATTCCCCTGTAGGCCATAAGTGCTGAACTTATTTCATCCTTCTTTTTGGTTGTTGCACTCTCTCCTTTGACTCGTTGTCTCAATTATGTTAGCTAATTTTGACGCTAAAAGACAAACATCTCTTGTTTTGATGTTTCACATAAAGGGCGTATGCTATGCTTAGCGAAACAGTTAAAAATGGGCACATGAAATCATGAATGCGGAAATGAATATTCATTATTTAATATTCAACGAAATATTATCAGGAACACTACGTGTAATTTTTAATAGTCAGACATAATAGCAAAAAAATGTTCTTCATGTTTGATCGTTATCTTAATGAACGTTATTTAGCATAATAAATGGCAGAAAACATCCTTTATATTTAAAAGCTTTATCACATTATGTCCTTTGCCTCTAACCCAGTTAATATTTTTCATTAAATCTGGTCATGCGCAAGACACATGAGGGTATTTTTGTAAATTTACACATTTACTTTATAATTAAAAATAAAAACTAAAATTAAAACTCTCTCTCTCTCGTTTAATCATTGTTTCGATGATTCGCCGGAAGCCTACCGTCGGCTTGCATTCTTACATTGCAACGTCCACCAGATTCCCGAAGGTTGCATCAACACCGACAGCCAATAACCCAACTGTGGTTTTCCGATATAACTAAAATTTTTTAGTGGATTCATCAGTTCATTTTTACCGGAAAATATCGTGCAACCCCATTTTGGTAGTAGAGTACAAAGTCTGCCAGAGAAAGGTGGCAGAGATGCCGGAAAACAACTCGACAACGCCTTTAGTTCGGTAAATCTTCAAACCGAAGCAAACCGGTCCAGATTTGGCCGTGGCCGCCGCCGGAATTACAACTTCTCCGGCGCCGTTGCATAAAATTGCAGGACGGAGATTAGGGTTTGGAACAGGAACATGAGCTTATTTGCCTTGTAATTGCATACAGACTTTAATCAAATATGAGTTGAGCATCCTTCAACAATTGAGGCAATTCCACCTTCAAAAAATCCTTCAGCACCCATTTTAAGTATCTTATGCGTATATGATGAATTAAGAACCCTAATTAGGGGCTAAATCGGTGAAAACAAGAAGATTGTGGAAGGTTATGGAGAAAAAATGATGAACGATGGATCAGAGAGAGAGAGAGAGAGAGAGAGAGAGAGGAGTGTAGATTTTAATTTTATATTTTAGTTTTAAATATTAAATAAATATATAAATTTATAAAAATACCTTCATGTGTCTTGCATATGACTAGATTTAATGAAAAAAGTTAACTGGGTAAGGGCGTAATGTGATAGAGTTTTTACATGTAAAAGATGTTTTCTGCTATTATTTTGCTAAAGAACGTCTATTAAAAACGATTAAACATAAAGAACGCGTTTTTGCTATTTTGTCTGCTAGTCGATAGATTTTCTCCCTCCTATCATTTTTCATAAGTGAATCATTTGTCATATATACAGTTTCGTGATATTCAAGTCTAATATTAAGTAGTATTCTTTTCATCTTCTCATACTATCCGTTATTCAAACTTTTGTGATTTACTTCTTATTAGTATAGCAAATTACACATCCTTTAACTTTCTTATATTCAAAAAAATTAGCACTTTTGTTACTATCAATCCTCACAATTTAAAAGGACAAAATCTTACCCAACAAATTAATGCAGCTAAAGCCCTTTGATTTTCTCGATTTACTTAATTTCTGTTGTTCACTATTTCATAGGAACTCTTTTACAAATCAATGTAGAACAATTAGTTTTAAGAATAAATAGATAAAAAAAACTCCTAATTAAAATTTATTATATTATATAAAAACCTGAACACCTTTAATAACTAACATAAATCTAGAACCCGTTCATCAAACCACGTAAACCCCTAAAAAGGTCTTAAGTGTCATCCACGGACCACCCCATATCACAGGGGATCGCCCCGTAAGCAAGCGGAAGATTAGATTCTTTCGCGGGTCAGAGATCACCGCCAGCAGATGCATACTCACCAACGTACAGAAGTCGACACCTGCGATCATAGAGCATGTCACCAGCCGAGGGGGCAAGCAGCCATGGCGGTAGTCTTTAAGCAAATCATAGTCCAAGATCCATGCAACGACTACGATTGGACGATGAGCCAATCACAGAATGCCAACGCTGCACCCTCAGGTGACATCCATCATTACCCGCCAACTGTCACATCCAATCAAAAACCTTAAACATGCTTCCCCACAAAAATAGAAGGTTCCATTGATAGTGACAGCTTAACCAATCCTTCTCGACCTCTCCTCCTATAAATACCACACTTAAAAAACGGTTCGGGTATCCTTACTCTCACTTTCTCTCTCTTACAATTGCAACCTAAGAACATATACTAATTGACATCCCAGAGTGTGGTTACGATTCCCCCTCTCGTAACGAGCTCACGGCGTTCTGTTTTGCATGTTAGATCAGCGTTAGCTTGTGGAGATAAGATTGCACGTAACCCCCGATTGAGATACAAGGTTAACCTTTTTAGGGTTGAACTATTGTTTCTTCACTACTATAATCTACAAAACCGGGTTAGAATTATGTTAGAACATACCACAACGTTTTAGATCTCTTGTAGGCAACGGACTCAACAGTCATCATCCCACATTTATATCTCCATGGCTTCATCTCAACAATCTATTAATAATCTTAAATATATATAAATGAAACTTTTAAAAGCTCTGTGGTTGTTTTCTATATTCTCTCATGCCACCAGATTACGTTATTTGTAAAAGGAGATTTCTCATGCATTTGATCAGAATTCACAGGTTTGGTGTCACACCCCGGTCCAGGGCCTGGGTGCGACTGCCCGGTTGGTACCTGCTTTGTAAATATATCAGAGTAGCGGGTTCATTTTAGCTGAAGTCTTATATATTAAAATATTAATTTACATTGCAAAAGTCTTGGGAATTAAATACCCAAGTTTTCGGTTACAAAACAGTGTTATTATTATTTCAAGGATTTCATTGAAAACTGAGCCATCTCTAGCGATCTGTTATCTTTTTGACTTTAAATCCTTGTCTATCATACACCATCTACTAATTACCGGCATGGGTTGGAAAAAAAACACGTCAGCTATGTGCTGGTGAAACGTTGACTCGATAAAACAGTTCATAACAGTCGTTAAATACAATCATAGTTTTCTGTTTCTCAAACTCAGCAGGAATGCCGATCATTCCCGGGATTTGTACCACTGCCCTACACACACAATTCAAAGGTTCCCCGAGTACATAGCCCTGTTCGGAGAAAACCTTCCCCTAAGCTATGTGACCTTGTTGGAAAACTGGTTATGACTAACTTGGTTTTGTATGCCAATTATCAGTTATGTTTGGATCCAGACACATGTGTATTCGGTCTGAGTTGCCTTTTATTATCTATTTTGTATTATAACGATTTTAGAGACAATTAATCTCATGCAAACATTTATCAGACTCTTTGCAATAAAGAACCTGTCTATTACAAGAGTAAAATTTATTCAGACCATAAAAGGTTTAACGTGTTCACCTTGTGTTGTCAGTTCGGTGATATTAGAATCTTTTCCTCAGTATGCTATTAACCTATATATGTAATAGGTATGCATAAGTACCTAGATGGTATATCTTAAGTATTCAAAAGACTTTAAGTCTGTTTCAGTCCAGTAGACTCGAGGTCTGATCAGCAGACTCTTAGGTCTGACCTAACCTTAGTAGGGTTATAGTCGTTTTATGAAAATATACTTTGCATTTATATATGATGTTTGGGATAGCACGCTTTGGCCTAATATAGTCTATCACGTTGGTAAACTTCTCCAGGTAAGTAAACAGGTCCCGCGGTTGATTGGGATTTGTACGAATTACTTACCTTAGGCAAGAAGAGTCTACTAATGATACCCCCCTTCTAGTTACTACGTGTCCGTCAAAACATAGTTTTGATAACATTACTTCACGTGGAAGTAACATCTTTGCTTTGTAAAACTTTACTTGAAAACATTTACAGTTAAATGACAAAACCCTTAACTAGGTTCTAATAACTATGTAATAACCGAACTTAAAGCATAATCCTACCTTAAACGGCTAGTCGAGAATAAGAACTAAGAAAATCGGTAGCGTATCAGCTCGTGCTTCGTTTAAAAGAACAACAGATCGTTAACAGCGTCTCGGCACTTCGTTTCTTCGCGAAATCAAGCCCTCAGAACCTTGGAACAACTTGGCACGCACTCCTAAGTTAACTATGTGAAAATGGATGTGAAATGGGATGAATGAGGCTTAAACCCTTAGTTGCCCTTTTATAGCCGAGTTTTGCAGACCATCGTGTAGTGTGATGAGCCTTCCCCTATGGCCATCGCGTAGCGCAACGCCGCAATTCACCAGATCGTGCCACGTGTTGACACGTTGTTGGACACGTGGATTGGATAACTTAACATGGTCATCGCGTAGCACGATGAACCATTGGGTTTGGCCGTCACGCAGCACGGCGCCCCCCTTTTTCTTGATTTTCTAAATAGCCTGTCACGTAGCGCGATGGTGCCTTCATCATACCATCGCGCCGCGCGATGATCCTGAGAATTCAGAATTTTCATTTTCAGTCTTTTAACTTTCAGAATTTACATTTTTAGCCCAAAATTAGACGGGGTATTTTCACGGTGTTACATCCTCCTCACTTTTAGAAAAAATCTTGCCCTCGAGATTTATGTGAAGAGATGTGGGTATTTTCTTTTCATCTCAGATTCCAGTTCCCAAGTGAATTCCGGACCACGTCGGGAATTCCATCTAACTTTTACCAACTTCAATCTTTTAAGTTTAAGGAACTTGGTTTGACTATCCTCGATTTGTATCGGTTTCTCCATGAACTTAAGCTTTTCATTAACTTGGACGTCTGTTAGAGGCATTGCGAGTGTTTCGTCAGCTAAACATTTTCGCAGATTGGATACGTGAAAGACGTCATAAATTCCTTGCATCTCTTCAGGTCGTTCTAGACGGTGGGCTAGAGGACATATTCTTTCAATAATTTTGAATGGTCCAACAAATCATGGACTTAACTTTCCCTTTTTCCAAAACGCACCACACCTTTCCAAGGTGATACTTTAAGTAACACTTTATCTCCTTTCTTAAACTCTAACGGTTTTCGTCTTATATTAGCATAGCTCTTTTTCCTATCACGTGCTGCTTTCAGTCATTCTCGGATTTGAATAACCTAATCAGTCGTTCTTTGAACAATTCTTAGACCTGACAATTTATTATCACCAATCTTAGACCAACATACGGGCGTTCTACACTTTCGTCCGTATAATGCTTCATATGGTGCCATTTGTATACTTGTGTGATAACTATTATTGTATGAAAATTCCATTAATGATAGGTGAGTATCCCAACTACCACCTAAGTCTATAACACAAGCACGAAGCATATCTTCCAAATGAATCGTCCTCTCACTTTGCCCACCAGTTTGCGGATGATATGCAGTACTCAAATTCAAGCGCGTACCCATCGCCTTTTGAAAACTTCTCAAAAAGTTGGAAGTGAAACGACTGTCTTTATCAGAAATAATGTATAGTGGCACACCGTGCAATGATACAATGTTTTCGATATATAATTGTGCTAACTTATCCATGCTAAACGTTTCTTGGATAGGAATGAAATGGGCGGATTTGGTTAGTCTATCTACAATAATCCATATTGCATCGTTCTGATGTGATGTTCTTGGTAGTTTCATGATGAAATCCATAGTAATCATATCCCATTTCCAGATTGGGATCTCGGGTTGTTGCAATAAATCTAATGGCTTTTGATGCTCAGCCTTAACCTTTGAACATGTTAGACATTTTGCCACATACAAGGCAATTTCTTTCTTCATCCTGATCCACCAGTAATCATCTTTGAGATTATGATACATCTTATCACTTCCAGGATGCATTATATACTTCGATTGTGTGCTTCTTCCAATATCTTCTCTCTTAAGTTTCCAACCATTGGTACCCAGATTCTTTTTCCCAGTCTAAGTATGTCATCATCGCCCTTAACCAATTGATTTATTGTACCATTCTCTTTTTTAGCCTTTATATTTCTTGTTCTAATGCCAACTTCTGGGCTTCTTTGATTTCGGTTAATAAATCAATCTTAAGTTCTAGCCTTAATGCTCGAACTCTTTTCGGCTTGTCGTGTTCCTTCCTGCTCAAAGCGTTAGCCACAACATTGGCTTTTCCCTCATTATAGACGATTTCACAATCATAATCGTTTAGTGTTTTCATCCATCTTCTTTGTCTCATATTCAGCTCTTTCTGATCAAATATATGCTTCAAACTCTTATGATCAGTGTAAACAGTAAACTTTACACCATATAAGTAGTGACACCATAACTTCAATGCAAAAATTATAGCTCCCAACTCCAGATCATGCATGGTGTAATTCTTTTCATGAACTTTCAATTGCCTAGAAGCATAAGCAATCACCTTCTTGTCTTGCATTAAAACGCACCCCATACCTGTGTGTGAAGCATCACAGTATGTAGTAAAGTTATCTTGACCTTCAGGTAAGGCTAAGATAGGTGCATTTGTTAATTTATGTTTTAGGGTCAGATACTTCTTCTTATTTCGGTCCCCGTTCAAACTTCACAGATTTTCGGGTCAATAAAGTCAAAGGGACTGCTATTCTTGAGAAATTTTGAATAAATCTCCGATAATAACCGGCTAACCCCAGAAAACTTCTGACTTGTGTCGGGGTCTTGGGCTTCTCCCATTTTGTAATTGATTCAATCTTTGCCGGAACTACTTGGATACCTTTCTCATTTTTAATGTGTGAAAGGAGTTGTACTTCAGACAGCCAAAACTCACATTTCGATAATTTTGCATATAGTTTCTCCCTTTTCAACGTTTCGAGTATAGTTCTTAAATGAACTTGATGATCTTCTTTTGTCTTTGATTAGATAAGTATGTCATCAATGAAGACAATAACAAACTTATCTAAGTAAAGCTTACAGATCTGATTCATCATGTCCATAAAAGCTGCCGGAGCATTAGTGAGTCCAAATGGCATAACAGTGAACTCATAACGTCCGTATTGGTTTCGGAATGCTGTCTTTGATATATCGTCTTCTTGCACCTTTAATTGATGATATCCGGACCTCAAATCAATCTTTGAAAAACAACTAGCTCCTTGAAGCTGATCGAACAAATCATCTATCCTCGGGAGTGTATACCGGTTCTTAATTGTAACTTTATTCAATTCCCGATAATCGATGCACATTCTCATCGATCCATCCTTCTTCTTAACAAACAGTATTGGAGCTCCCCAGGGTGAAGAACTTGGTCGAATAAATCCCTTCTCCAATAATTCATCTAATTGCTTCGTTAGTTCCTTCATTTCGGTCGGTGCTAGTCTGTATGGAGACTTAGCTATCGGATCCGTTCCCGGAATTAAATCTATTCTAAATTCCACTTCACGATTAGGTGGGATTCTAGGTAATTCGTCAGGAAATACGTCCTTGAATTCCAAAATAATCGGTACTTCGTCCATCTTTTTAAGTTCAGGTTCCTTAGTAACGTACGCCATGAAAGCAAGGCAACCTTTACCTAAGCAATGACTCGCTTTGATCTTGGAAATTATGCCAATTCTACCAGCATCTTTATCACCAGCGGTTCGAATAATTTTCTTATTCGGAGTTAGTATATCTATAGCTTTTCATTACATAGGATTTGAGCTTGGTTGACGGATTGCCAATCCATCCATAATATTACATCCAATCCTGCTAACTCCATTGGTAACAGTTGTACTGGTATATCGTATCCAGCTAAGGAAATATAACTACTTAAAACCTCAGATATTTTGATTATATTTCCATTAGCTGTTTCTACTTCATATTGATTGTTTAATTTAGATAGAGGTTTGTATAATAGATTATAGAAGTTATAATCTATAAAACTCTGATTGGCTCCAGAATCAAATAATACTCTAGCATAAACTTATTTATAGGAAACATACTGGTAATCACATCTAGCAATTATCCCGCCTTTTGTGTGTTCAACATATGCGCGGGCGTTTCCCTTTCGTCCATCATTCTTGGCACCACTTCCACTGGCGCCTCCTGCTACTGGTTTCCTCTTAGTGCATTCAGCATTGAAATGACCTCTCTTTCCACAATCAAAACAAACAATCAATTTCTTCCTGCAGTCTTCCTCTTTATGACCTGGCCTTTTGCAAAAATTGCAAGTTGAAAACGGATCACAATTGCGAACATCAGTCTTGGGTGTAGGCTTCAAACATCTTCCATCATGCCGCCTCCCACAGTTCTTACACAACGGTCGATTAAACACAACCGACATTTCTTTTCCTCTTTCAAACTTCTTTTTTTCATCACTATCACGCTTCTTCTTGCCCACATTCCTCTTCTCCTCATCTTGATTCCTTATCATGCTTTCCATAAGATACTCGGCTAGTTCAATGGTAGATTCAGTTGCTGCGGGCATGTGTGATCACACACGTGATCACGAATCTCCTTGGGCAATCCATAAATGTATCTGGTCACTTTGTTATACTCGGGGGTGACCAAATGAGGTACAAGTCTAAAGTATTCAAGGAACTTGGTATTGTATTCCTTGAGATTCGTGCCAATAACCTTGTGATTCTAGAGTTTTGTCTGGATCTGATCTATTTCATGGACTAGACAGAATTTCTGTTTAATCAACTCTTTGAACGTCCTCCACTCGAGATTATACAAATGTTCCCTTCCTTTCACCTCAATCAGAGTATTCCACCATTTCAACGCTTCCCCTTTGAACAGCTGGGAAGTATATTGAATACTCTCTTCCTCGGTACATTTACTAATAATAACAATAGACTCCATTTCCTTAAGCTAACAGGGTGTAACTATTGTCCCTTTGTCTCCGTAGAACTCTTTTGGTTTGTACACTTAGAAATCTTCAAATGTACATCCCGTACTGACTTTAACTCTTTTCACCTTGCTTGGAGCATGATCAGCAGTAAAGCTCTCATAGCCCTCATCTTTCTTTTTTTTTTATCATCTTTTATCATTTTTGATTCCTTTCTTTTGGAATGAACAGATACACTATTACTCATTTGTTTCATTGATTTTGATTTTGCCACACTTTTAGAGTTTGCAGTATGGTCTTGAACCATTTTGATCAAAGGAGTTGCAGCTTCCTTGATTAGTGGCGTAACCGCTTATTTTATCATTTCGCAGATACCCCCAACGTACTCATCAGGTATTGTTTTATTATTATTTTCAGGAGTCTTTTCTTTGTTAACTTGACTCCCCTGGTTCTCATGATTTCCTTGTTCAGACATTCCGTAATTCAATAAAATACATAGATTCATAACACATTACACACAATCTTTTATTTCTTTCACAAATATATTATAGATGGACGGAAAATAAAAACATGCTTTTCACAACAATTATATATTCCTAATCCCTAGACCATTTCTTGACAAGATTCTTCATCTTCTTGCATTTCTTTATAATCTAGTCGCCTATCTTTTTCTTCTTGATCCTTTCATTTCTTAGCTCATCCATCACCGCGTTGGGTTGATTTGGATACCCTACCGGTGCGGATGCAGATGGAAAAAGATAAGCATTTTCCTTCAGGTACAGGTGAGGATTTGCCACGCATGCCTGCATCTCCTTACTAGGAATGTTTGTAGTATCAAATTCCTCAACCAGACGGGCTTCTTCCCGTATTTCATTCGCCTGTTCAGATATCGTAGGTATGGGACCATGATATGAAAGAAAATACGGAACTTCAAAATAATGAGTTGGTCCACGACTTGGTCCAGCTACAGTGTGTGGGTTTTGATATCCCGGTGGTGGCGACCCGAAGTGCCACATGCTCTGCTTGGAGTGATAGTCCATCCAACTGGATGATTCTGTGCTCGTTTCCTGTTTAATTCTACTTTGAACTTCCACATCGTCAGACGGATGGTAAGTTGGTATATCAGACGGATAGTATTGTGGAATATTCTCGGAAGTATCGCTCGATATTTTTATCGGAATTTCAGGGCTTCCCGGAGCATACATCAGTTGGCTTTCGTAAGCCAAGTAAGGATCTATTTGATCTCTTGGGTACATCGGATTTGTCGGAATTGTTGTATTCGTCGGAATAGTCAGATCAGCCAGATTTATTTGATTCACTGGATCAGTTGGTTGCTTATGTCCAAAATTTGTACTAGTCTTATCAGATGGCTCAGAATAAGGTGCAGGTTTTGATCGTCTCGCTACACGACGTTTTTGTCCATAATAGTTCGTATACGACATCTGCACAAATTATTACTTAGGGATAGGTAGACTACCAATCATAGCTTATCCATACTTATCAAATAAATGGTTAAAGCTTAGGTACTAAATACGTTAATATCTAATTCGCTGAAACCGATGTCTCTGATACCAACGTGTCACACCCCGGTCCAGGGCTTGGGTGCGACTGCCCAGTTGGTACCTATTTTGTAAATATATCATAGTAGCGGGTTCATTTTAGCGAAAGTCTTATATTAGCGGGTTCAAGATATGGTAATCTTAGAATGTTTAACTAAATCCCAAGAAAGATGGGATTCAAATCAAACACGAGATTTACCAAAATCTATTCCAAACAGAACTCCTCACTGGCCGAAGAACACGAAGAACAGTTCTTCAAGATCCAGAAATCTTCAACCAAACACACACCCGTAAATCATCGGTAGAATCCTTGATATCACCAATAACTGAGACTAGAAAAGGTCTATAGGCTCTGATACCAATTGTAAGTCCCGAGAAAGGATCTTTCAATGTGATATCAAATAACTCAGTGATTAGGCCTAAACTAATCACCAAGCCGATTCTATCAAGCCAACATAAACATAAACAAACACGATGGACAAGCTTCAAAACACACGTATATTGATATGTCGGGTGCTTAAGCCCTTAACAAACTTACAAAGGTGATCGATAAACTTGAACGAACAACCCTACAATAGTAAACACATATCCTATATATAGACTACCAACTGGGCCCAAAACAAACTAAAGCCCACCGAGATCAAATTGTCTCAGTTTACATACAAAAGCTCAACTAAGCCCACTACTACAAAGCATAAACCACAAAATACGACCCAACAGTTGGAAAAAAAAACACGTCAGCTATGTGCTGGTGAAACGTTGACTCGATAAAACAGTTCATACCAGTCGTTAAATACGATCATAGTTTTCTGTTTCACAAACTCAGTAGGAATGCCTGTCATTCCCGGGATTTGTACCATTGCCCTACACACACAATTCAAAGGTTCCCCGAGTACATAGCCCTGTTCGGAGAAAACTTTCCCCTAAGCTATGTGACCTTGTTGGAGAACTGGTTATGACTAACTTGGTTTTGTATGCCAATTATCAGTTATGTTTGGATCCAAACACATGTGTATTCGGTCTGAGTTGCCTTTTATTATCTATTTTGTATTATAACGATTTTAGAGACAATTAATCTCATGCAAACATTTATCAGACTTTTTGCAATAAAGAACCTGTCTATTACAAGAGTAAAATTTATTCAGACCATAAAAGGTTTAACGTGTTCACCTTGTGTTGTCAGTTCGGTGATATTAGAATCTTTTACTCAGTATGCTATTAACCTATATATGTAATAGGTATGCATAAGTACCTAGATGGTATATCTTAAGTATTCAAAAGACTTTAAGTCTATTTCAGTCCAGTTGACTCGAGGTCTGATCAGCAGACTCTTAGGTCTGACCTAACCTTAGTAGGGTTATTGTCGTTTTATGAAAATATACTTTGTATTTATATATGACGTTTGGGATAGCATGCTTTGGCCTTAAGTATATTATTAAATTACTTACAATAAATAAATTAAAATCCAAAACATATATAAATATTAGAAACGAAAAATGAAAACAACCCCCATAATACGGGGATAAAACCTAGTATAATATATATAAACGAAACCTCTAAAATCCTATATGTCGCACTCTAGTCGCTCCCATCCCTTTCACCAGATTGTTTCATTTGTAAATAGTGGCCTCTTATTAATTAAGTCCGGTTTGGACCCGTTTAACACGGGTCATAACTTCTCAAAATAAATCTTAATCATCTCCCTCGGCCTCACGGTTTTCTCTCTTAATTATGAAAATCCTAAACACAATGCCTACTATTTTCTACTTGATTCGGGGTATGTTTGGCAATGAGCTTTTAGGGGCTTCAAGCTTCAAGTTTTTAAGAAAAAACTTATACTCAATTAAAAGCCTTGTTTAGTTGAAGGAGCTTGAAGCTTTTAGTTCATGAGAAAAAGCTTAAATCTAGAAACTCCAACTAGTAGCGTTTAGAAAGTGCTACAAGGTTTTAGTATTTAATTACTTAAATAACCTTTCAAAATAGATATATTTACTATTATCTTTTTTAGTTATGCCCATTTTGGTCATTTTATACAATTTTATTAAAAGCTACAGCTACTCTGTCAAACATTTAAATATATCTAAAAAGCTACACTACCAGCTACCAGCTATATACTACCAACTTCAAACCAGTGACCACCAACTAGTTTTAAAAAACATACCCTCGGTCTGAATCGGTCTTTATCGATTTCTTCTGCAAAACAAACCACGGGATGAAATCCTCATTCTTTTCCATGGACGTTTTAAAACAAGATCGAAATCGTTTGAATTCGAGCATCGATTATAACATTCAACATCTCATGATTGTTATGCTATAATTTCAATAAGGGTATGTTATAGCTTAAAACATTCAACTTCTCATACATATCTAATTGTCATTCTTCCTAATACTTACAAAAATTCTAGCAGTGATCGATATCTCTTTTCTTTATTATATTGAAAGATAAGCTTATTGTTAAAGCAGTAGGCTATAATCATAATTAACTCTCAGTTACAGTTTGTTGAGTTCAGCCTGAGTTGATTCGGGTTTGAAATTGAAAGCAATAATAAATGATTACTTTTAACAGTACATGTTTACTTTTTGGCGCTAATATTACAAAGTGATGGAATTTCATAAGGAAATTACGATCACATTTTTTAAGGGTGCTCTCTTTGTCCAAAGGAATGCTATACAAAATGAAGTAGATGCACTTAAAAGTTACACTGGTGGAGTTGATAAACAGTTAAAGAAGTAGATGGGTTTATATAAACTTATTCAACTTTATATAATTTGTGTTTCAAAGTCTTTTAAATTTTGTGTTTTTACTATCCAGAGACGGGTGGGTCGGGTTCGACAGGGTAACGGGTCAAACCGGGTTATGAGCAGATGGATTCGAGTCGAAAATGGCTGTTTTAAAATATATTTGTTTGGTTTGGGTCAAATGGGTTCTTAGCTAAATTAGTTTGAGTTGAAACGGTCTTTGTCTCAATTTAGTTCAGGTCAAAACGATTCTGACAAAATGAGTGCAGGTCAAAACACGTTGTCTGAAAAAAGTATTAATTTGGTTCGGGTCAATACTGGTTCTAAGCAAAATGAGTTCGGGTTGAAACAGGCTGTTTAAAAAGTGTATCAATTTGGTTCTGGTCAAAACAGGGTGTTAACAATATAGATTAGGTCCCAGCAGAGCCCAGTTGGACCCGCAAGACTCACCTTAAACAGGGAAGTCTGCGCAGAGACCAACTGGATCCGCAGAACCAACCATGCTCAGAGACGTGACGTCCTTACGCGCAGTACGCAAGCTGGTCCCGCAGGAAATGCCTCCCAATGGTGAAGGACTCCGCCTGTCCCCGCAGCCTCGGATACAAGCCATTAGGGAAGGCTACCCGCGCAGCATGGCTACACGCACAAGGCACTTAGCTCTCGATCATTCAGTGTCACCTGAAGGAATGAGCCAAGCCGGGAGCAATCCCGCACAGAGGCGGGAGGGGGAATACTCCCGCCCAAATAAGCCAGTCCGTATACTGAAGGATCTTTTACTGTACCTGACGAGGTATGGGCGAAAGATCTGATCAGAGATACGACAGCTCACTGATACAGTATGGCGAGCAGCATGCTCCTGTACTGTATCACTATTAGCCGCTGCCTACTCACCAACTACTGTCATACCACGTGCGTAGCCGGCAGTTGGTGGAAAGGGAATAGTACACAGCAGGCCTGGTCACTATCAGCCGCTGCCTACCCACCAACTACCAGCAGGGCACGTGCGTAGGCTACTGTTGATGAACAGGAACACTGTAGCAGCCGACCATACCTCCTTGGAAACCTACCTTCGGCTATAAATACCCCAAATGGTATGATCATCTGAACACATTATTACATTACATTATCTTATATCATCAGAATATACCTGATATCTGCTCTAGCAATCTCTTAATATACTTTTATATTTAAAGAGCAATCTAGTCTGATTCTCACGCCGGAGGGTGGTCACAAGGAGGAACCCCCCCCTTCTCAGTGACGAGCTCACGGTGTCTGTTTTGCAGGTTATCAGAAGAACCATCTTCCAAGGGTCTAACCCCTCGTGGGAAACAGCTATCCAACCCCCAGGTTACCAGTAATCTGTCAGGGGTCCGGTTAGTGTTTCTTCAGGTGGGTCGGGTTCGACAGGGTAACGGGTCAAACCGGGTTATGAGCAGATGGATTCGAGTCGAAAATGGCTGTTTTAAAATATATTTGTTTGGTTTAGGTCAAATGGGTTCTTAGCTAAATTAGTTTGAGTTGAAACGGTCTTTGTCTCAATTTAGTTCAGGTCAAAACGATTCTGACAAAATGAGTGCAGGTCAAAACACGTTGTCTGAAAAAAGTATTAATTTGGTTCGGGTCAATACTGGTTCTAAGCAAAATGAGTTCGGGTTGAAACAGGCTGTTTAAAAAGTGTATCAATTTGGTTCTGGTCAAAACAGGGTGTTAACAATATAGATTAGAGTTAAAATTCGTTTTAAAAATAAAGGTATCAAAATGGATCACGGTGTTTTAGTTGTTTAAACATGTAAAAATAAGCCTTTTAATGTATGCTTCAACAACTTCTATTACCCGGCATATTTATGCCTGAATGACACTTGTACTGTTTATATTGGCGAAGTTTTTTAAAACAAGGGTATTTTTCTTTTCTGTTAGAATGAAAAAGTATTCCATGCTTGTGGTACTCAGTGGCCATATGTAAGCTTGGTAAAACTGGCGCGTTGGGTTGGACGAGGTAGCGGGTCAAAATGAATTTGGGTCAAACTGGAATCGGGTCAAAACGAGCCATTATAAGAATGAGTTCCGGTCGAATTGAGTTTTTATTAGAAAGTAGCAATTTGGTTTGTGTCAAACGAGTTATTTCCATTCATTGTGTAGGAAGCAATAATTATGAAAATATTGCTTGTTGGATTATGAAAATCTCAAAAATGGATCTATTTCTCTGCAACTTCTGATCACGCTTGCACAGGAGATGGAAATGCAATGGTTGCACATGCAGGGTCTTCCTCATGAGGTATATTAACTCATGTTTGATATCTAAAGTTTACGATCTACTTGATGTGAAATGAATCTAGACCATCAGTATTTATCTTAAAAAGCTTGGGTTTTTTTATACTTTCTTTCGTCATATTTTCGTTAGATTGTTTAGTTCTAGAACACAATTTTATATTTTTATCCTTTCAAAATTTGGGGACGAAAGCCCTAACTTATATTCTAATAAGCAAGAGTCGTTCATGTTCACCAATCTCTATGTTGAAATGCTAACTGCTAAGAACTGAACACAATTTTCAGGAACTCTTACTTGATAGAAACAACTGAGTTGGAATACCTCTGGACCAATGCATGTATTACCACAAATTCAGCTAAAGCTAGGATAGTCGAGGAGTTCATGCTCGTGATGACTTACGGTTTATATTTAGACTTTGAACTGCTATGAGGCACTCTTTTTTCTTTAATAAACATCTGAATATTTAGAATTGGATGAAACACACATGAGCGATCATATCTTCTCTTTTGTCTATTTTTCTTTTTCAAATGTGACAAATATGACTAAAAAGGCTTGGCCAAAAAAAAGTTACCAATATGTTTACATTGGCTGTCAAAGTTTGTGATTCAGTGGGTAATTTTGCTTAATAGTTGAGGTTTTTTGTTTAGCGACAAGTAACACATATTTGGTCATTACATGTATTAATCCATGCAGGTTTTCTCAGTGAGTTTGCTTGGTTTTATTCCTTGATAATTTGTTGTTTGTGGTTAATAAGTTTGTTGTTTATGTAGTAGGCTCTTAGGAAGGGTGTTCAATACTCATGCAATGAAAAGGGTGATCATAGCTCGTGAGATATGCCACTTGTTATACTATAATGATCAAATGTATGAATCATCTTTGTTATTCTTGATAAATGAAATAAACTTTCATTGTTTGATAATTGTTATGTAATAACTTTAATATGAATATCTAAACTTTTATGGTGTTTTGTTGGAATTTTACGATACCAAAAGTTAATTTTAGGAAATTGAGACTATATACCATTAGTGGTATTCATCATTCGAGTACTAGGACTCACTCTAACCCGATTATAAACCTACACATCTCAATTGAAAGAGCCTAAACGTTAAAAAATATAATGATCCTAACAAACTAATTAATATATATTTATTAAATCAAAACAAAACTACATAAATCTCCATAACACGGGGGCTAAAAGCTAGTATATTGATAGATGGTAATGGGCCTGTGTTTAAATCCACTTATAAGTAATATAATGCATAACAGTGGTTACTATATTGAGGCCCATATATTGTGTCTGGCAAGACTGCTTCTCTATGGTTCATACTTGAAGGCCGTTTCTTTTATTGCTCGATCAAATTGGATAGATTTTTTTTAGGGTAAAATAGATGGGGTTTTGATAATTCCAGTCACTTAGTTTGATTATAAATCATGTCACATGCTTGACGTAGTAGCCATCAGCTATCATATACATATACACTTTAATTTGTTATAATTCATGTCTGGATTTCCATATACATTTATAAGTTATAACCCCTTTTTTATTCATAGATGAATTTTCCCAAGAAATTAGAAATAAAAAAACTTAATTATGCAACTATAAGTTAATAATAAAAGGTTTACAAGTATGATTTGGATAAATGAGTATGTTTCAGTAGTTGGTTAACCCAATACTATACCCGTTCCATACACATGAACTTTTGAAACCAATATTGTATAATCTTGAAACTAATTAAAAGAGAAAGTTAAACGGCTTAAGTGAAAGAGTTAACTTAACTAGTAATTAATTAATATTGGTTTGAATGTATAAAAAGTATGAGTTTAATCATAGTATGTTTAGTAACATAATTAATATAAATAGAGGTTAGGGATATGTAATTACTAATTAGTGTGTCAAGAAATATAATAAATAGAAATAGTCGATCTTAGTTGATTAAATTTTACACTTGTGTTCTTGAGTCTAATTTTCCTAACAATCCTTGATGTTTCGGTTTATCCGTCATTTAGCTTCCGTTATTAAATTTAGTCTAAGGTAGTGTTTGGTATGAAGTACTGATAGGTGGAATGAAATTGATCAATCCAAAGGAATGAAATAGAACATGTTTGGTTAGCATTTATCAATGGAATAAATCATTCCTAAGGAGTGAAATTCCTTTCATATATAGTATTTTTCATTCCTTAGTAAAAGATGTTTTTTCTTTTATTCTTTCAAGGAATGGAATGAAAAATTATCAATAATTATTAATTATTATTATTATTTTGTTGTAGTATAACTATTATTAAATTATAATAATTATTATTATATTTTTATTATTGTATCGTGTTATGTTATTACCGTTCCATTAACCGACAAAAATATATATGTGTGTATAGTTTACCATTCAAAAAAAAAAAAATCCAATCCTACTTTGTAACCAAAACAAGATAATGAAATGTTAATGATTCATTTTATTTCTTTGTCCATTCTATTCCTTTATTCATTTCATTCACTTACTAATTCTATTACCTCATACTAAAAGGTTTGACTTCATTTTACTATCAATAATAGTATATAGATAATATAGTGCAAAAGCTTACGTCTCTCTATGTCTCTTTTGAATTAATATTACGTCATGAAACTAGTTGTTCTAGAAAGATATATTGTGTGATAACTATTTATACCCTTCAGTGTTACTTCTGTTCTAGAAGAAAATTGTTTCTTGATTATTTAAGTGTTAAAAGAAAATTAGAAATTAGAAATTAGAAATTAGAAATAGATAATATTATTTATCAAATGAAGTAATCCACGGGCGTTCATTAAATTCTGTTCAAAGTTCAAACGGTCAGAATTGACAACCATGAAGAAGAACGGGCCACCGACATACCACATTATATTATTTTTATTTCTCAACCTTTTCTTGCGCCCATAATTACAAGTTAAAAATTCCAAAAATAGCCTTTTTTTTAAGAGATAAAGTCCAAAATAGCCTTTTTTTTCTGATAATTTTTTAGAATTTGAACTCTAGAGACGAATTGGAAAAAGATAATAATTATGAGGGAGCATGCCAAATCTTCAAAGAAAGTTAGGGAGCATACCAAATTTGGGAAAATATTGAAGGTAAAGTCCAAATTATTTTTAAATGTTGGAGCAAAAGTTCAAATTTTTCCTAAACTTTTTTTTGTATAGTCTCCAAGACTGTTTTTTTTATTTCCGTCAATATTTTCAAATTCTAGTAAGAAAGATTTTTTACAATTATACCCCGGCGCCGGTACCGGAGTTGGAGCTGTTTTCACGGCGGTGTTGTTCGGAGCCAGTTCCGATAACCGTCCGATCTTCAAAGCGGAGGACACGTGGAAGTTTCTCGAGGAGAACGGTAACCGGCTCTACTGGAAACCGAGCTCCGGATTCAGGATTAAAACCGACTTTAACGTGTTCTTCAAAGTCAAACTTTTCCCGTTGACCGTAAACGCTTGTTTCATAACCGTTTCAAATCCGGCTGTGACGTCACCCACGTCAGATTTCTTAAAAATCCGTTTAATCACACCGGAGCTCGGTTTCCGGTAGAGCAAGTTACCGTTCCCCGCGAGAAGCTTCCACGTGTCCTCCGCTTTGAAGATCGGATGGTTATCGGAACTTGCTCCGAACAACATCGCCGTGAAAACACCCCCAACTCCGGTACCGGCGCCGGGGTATAATTGTAAAAAATCTCTTCATAGAATTTGAAAATATGGACGGAAAAGGTAGGAAACATAAAAAACAGTCTTGGGAGACTGTATTTTGAGAAAAACAGTTTAGGAAAAATTTGAACTTTTGCTCCGGCATTTCAAAATAATTTGGACTTTACCCTCAATATTTTCCCAAATTTGGTCTGCTCCCTGACTTTCTTTAAAGATTTGGCCTACTCCCTCATAATTATTATCTTTTCCCAATGCGTCTATAGAGTTCAAATTCTAAAAAATTCTCAGGAAAAAATGGCTATTTTAGGCTTTCTCTCTTTAAAAATGACTATTTTAAGAATTTTCCCAAATTATATTTACTACAAACCTTTTAATTTGATGCTTCTAGCCTCATTCACATCATTCTTCTTCTTTTATCTGTATAATTACACAAAACACAATTTCCTTTCAAATGCTTTTTATAAAACCCCTCATATGCTACTATGTATCTCTATCTTATCATCCTCACAAATAATAGTTTTGTTATTATGTTTTTTTTCATACACTCACAATAATTTAAAGGGATTTGATTTTTGAGTCTCTAAACAGAAAAGTATATCTTCTTCAAACTTTATATTCATTTTAGAGAATGGGTTCATGGAATGTGGGATTAGAGGCATTGTTAGATTTTTCTATATTAATTAGAGATCATTTAATTTTAGAAAAAAAAGGATGTGAATGTTTTTGCTCTTTTAAGCAGCTCCGCCGAGTCTCCTAAAACTTGATACCATGAAAAAAAAAACCCTGAATCTGTGGAAGTCATTATGGAAATGGAAGGCAATATAACTAGAACAAGAACATAAATGATATCTCTCTACAATTCCAATGAAACCCCCACGAATTTCATCGTCCATCACTGCTTTAGAGGTAGGAGAAAGCCATTAGGAACATGAAGAAGATCGGAGAAAATGATTTAGTCACCAATTACTACTTGGGAAATCTTCTGGGGGGACATCTTTGTAAAGGAAATCAGAGATGAAAGCGGGAACCTTGGGCACATAGTCGATGTTTTTGTTCCTCGTAAAAGGGACAAGACGGGGGCAGATTTGGCTTTATCAAGTTTATTAGGGTTGAAGATCCCGATAATCTATTAAAAAACCTAAGTAATCTCAAATTTGGAGGGTTAAAGGTTCAAGCCAACCTTGCAAGATATAATAGATACGAAAGGAAGGTGGTTCTAACCACCCGTTCCTCTTCGCCAGGAAGACGCTCGGACGCTGCAGTGAACCACCAAGCATTTCCTGGAGGCTTGAGTGGGTCTTGGTTGGAGGAGTGTTTCCCCATACCAAAGAGGTGTTAAAGGGTGCAGAAGTAGCAATTAACATTTAGTAATATATATTTCACTTTCATAGACAACGACTCTAGTAATCTATGTATACGAGTAATACACAAAAGTATCTCCATGTTAAAAGTTTTGCTATATTGATAGAAGTTCGATTTAGTAGTTTACAAAATTAAGGTGTTATATACAAAATAACTAAAGTATCACACTGTGTTCTACAGTATTATCGTTTGATAATAACTCCTTTTATAAAACATTTCCTTCAATTATTTAAAGGTGAAAAGAAAATATTCAATATTTTAAGTTCTTGTCCGTGACACCACAATAGTACGTTAGGCCGGCGAATGGAATACGGTCAAAGAAAATAATAAAAGGTGTGCAAGGGCATTATTGTAGTTAAAACCAAATTTAAGGTCATATATTCTTTTAAGGACCTATAAAGATCATGAAATACCAAAAGCAATCCATCCTTGCAACATACAGTATTTATACTTCCTAACCAGTTATACTCCATCTAGCTTCTAATAAAAAATGTCTCCGATCACCCCTGAGATTCGAGCATGTGCGGAAATCTTAAACGGAAATGAAGTCTGTAAGGAAAAGGCCAAGTCTCTTTTAAGAGAATATTGTCTTCCAGACGGCCTATTGCCCGTAGAAGACGTTGAGGAGCTTGGCTACGTGAAAGAAACTGGATTTGTGTGGGTCAAACAAAAGAATGAGATCAAGCACAAGTTTGAAAAGGTCGGAAAGCAAGTGTCATATGCCACTGAGATCACTTCGTACTTTGAGAAGTGTAAGATCAAAAAGTTATCAGGAGTGAAGTCTAAGGAGTTGATGTTATGGATCTCACTCGTTGAGATCTACGTCGAAAATCCATCAAGCGACAAAATAACCATGAAAACACCCACCGGAATCTCTAAGACTTTTCCAAAGGTAGCTTTTGAGGCTTAAGAGGTGACTTAAGAGTAACCGCAGTTAATCAATACGCGTAATACAAAAGAATAAGTGTGTTTACAACAAATAATGGTCTCTGCTCTCTATTTTCGTTTGTATGTGGCAATCTTGTTTCTAAGTGGTTTATACCAGTTGATGAATTATTACAATTTATGATTTATCAAATAAATCCTACTCCAGATGATCGATAACATGGTTGAACAAATTACATTAATATATTTTTAAAGTTGTCGGGTAGGTGAAGACCGTGGAAAAACTTACGAAAGCCATTAAACACATCTAAATGTTGTTTTTTTAAAACCTATTTTATTGTAAGAAATATACATTAATTGTTCATTTAATTATACCGCTTAAGAAGTCAAGATATAAATAAGTGTAAACGCCGGTTTACAACCTATAACAAGCTTTAAAAACTGGTTATTAATTCATATCGAATTTGACTAAAAAAAATGGTACAATAGATTGAACCGGAAGGTTCAACCAGGTTGAATATTTTTATTGTAATTTCATATAAACGCAATTTCAACTCAGAAAACAATCTAAAAGTATATGATTTAATAATAAAAAAATCCAAAATTTAATCTTTAACCAAAAAATGATGCAAAAGCACTCAATTTTCAAACATTGTTTTAAAATAAAATTGTGCAATATGTTTACGACGTTGGAGTGTTGAATGAATCAAGAGGCATTCTCAATTTATTGGTTTCAGTTTTAATCCATAGGTTAAAAGTATTTTTAAAAAATATGGACTGCAAAATATCAAATATCTCTTGGGCTTAAAACTAGTAATCGGTATTTTTAAAAAATAACCGCCTATTCAATTTTCTAGCATACTGTCCAAAAATACCGGACTCAACATACCAGCTTGCAGTGCGTAAACCGCTAATACCGGTTCAACCGGCGGATGCGAACCAATTTTTAAAAATATTGATTGCGACGTACCATAGAAATAGATATCAATCAATTAAACAACTAGTATATTGACCATGAGTTCCCATAGTAACCCTCCACTTGCATAGTAACGAATGAACGGAAACAAACACTTAAATCTTTGACGAACGAATTTTCTTGTTTATAATTTCATTAAGACCATCTGGTGTGGGTACCAATTCATCACTCAAATCCTGCGTGATAAATTAGTAGTGACGACCAACGACCCCCCAACCCCCACACGCGCTTGGCGCCCTTATTGGGCTTCTCATAATGGAGAATTCCACGACAATTTCGCCAGTTTTACCCCCCTTTTTTCTAAACTCATTTTTGGTTAAAAAATTATTTGCTATTTAAAAAAAAATAATCTAAATACATGATGACCGTCGTTTTAGTCACTCAAAAACCTAACTAAACTATAAGTAGGCTATCATATTTACAAGGAGTATGTGTTCAGTATTACAAAATTTGTTTGAATATTTAATCTAAATTTAATTAACTAAAGTGAACAAACAATGTCAAGCGAAAATTGAAAGATTGATTTTTAAAACAATTTAAGAAAATGCAACCTCCTTAGAATTTCAGGTTCTGGACATCACATAGACATGATACCCCGTTAAAGCGGAAACGCGGACGCGTGGCGTCATGTATACTGTAAACATATGATTATCGCCAACATAAATGCGTTGGGATACCAATAATTTTAAAAGTGTTAACAAATCAAATTTATTTTTAAGCAAAAGTAGTTAAGCATAAAAAGGGGACTCCTTCAATACAACCCAAACATTGTTCGGGCTATGCTAGTAAAATCCCTCCCAAAATGGTATCCCAATTATGCAACGAGGTCCGATCTTCATGATTCCTTACGTGCGTTGCTAATTTTTTGGAAAGCATACGTTCGACAAGTCATAATCGTTGGTGACTTGGTATGAAATCACATTTTCATAAATTGTTGAATCAGTTCACAAACTAGTATACTATAAATTATCGAAACAAATACGATGATCCTCCATACACTAGTTAAATATACGAATTAATATGACAAACCCTGAGCCCATAACCAAAAAACGACTTATATCCTTTTGCCTTGTTCAAATCTCACAAATGAAATATACGCACCCTAGTTCGATGCAATATCGAAGGTTGGAGTGACTAACCTAAAATAGGGGGAATGTCAACGCCAATAGTACTATTCGTATATTCATGTGGCTAACTTCGTAGCTAACAATTATAGTATGTAAGCAGGACTTTTAGCACTACATAGTTCAACTCATGTTCGCATAAGGATTAGTATTTTGTTTCTAATTATCGTATATAAAACACACTTGTGTATGTTTCTCCCCTGAATTTATAAAGGAGTAAAATAGTAAAAAGGGGCTGTGAAACTCACCTCTTTAGTTTGGTGTTCAGTTCCTTAAGAATTTCAGTTTAAACCCGAGGTCCGCTGCCTTCACACGTCCTATCCCCGTAAGGTCAGTAAGTTACCATTATCGGCTCGCAAGTTGGTTTATGCTAGTCACTTTCACCCAACTAGCCTTTTCGTTTATTATGTTTGTGTCGGTCGCTTTCACCAACCAAACGTTTCGTTTATAATATTGTGTCGGTTGCTTTCACCAACCAAACATTTTGTTTATTATATTATATCGGTCTGTAACACCCCGGCTTAAGCGGAAACGCGCGAGTGTGACGTACAGGTTGTTCAAAACACATGTGACACTATTAAGTGACAATATTATCATTAATTAAATTATACATCAAGTATACAAGTTTGAAACAATATATACAAGGAAAATAAATACAGCTAAACAGTTTGTCCATTGGTTTAAATAGCCTAAGTCTAGTGTCTTCTCCGTGTGTCATCTTCTACTAACAATACCTGTAGCATATGTATAAAATAATGTCAACTATATGAATAGTTGTTGAGTTCACACAGTTTTATATAAGTACATAAAAACCATACAATTCCATGAAATTTGTGAAAAGCGCAAATAAGGGTTCTTTACACTCGAATCAAGGCCCTATGTGTAAAGAATAAACAAAAATCCTTTCCAGTTAGGGACAACCAACGTACTTGAATAATAAGGTCCCTTTTCCACTCGAAACAAATGGTCCTGAGTGCAACGAGGGGCGTATGATCATACTTATCGAATCCACCACTTGAAATTGAAATCAACGCACGTAAGCAAATAAGCAAGTAAATACACAAGTCCATGCAACGAATTTTAGTTTGTAAGCAAAATTGTAAATACTTGAATTTTATAGGATACATATGCTACCCTCAAAAGTAATAAAAGAGTAAAAGATGGTGTAAGAAACTCACCTTGAAATTGAAGCTAAACATGAAAGGACAACCGAAAACGCGTTCAAAGAAAATGAACGATTAACCCTCACCAACTATAGTTAAAAATACATAACAATTAAAGACTAACTAACAGGATTATAAAAGTTAGAATAATTAAGTTTTGGAGATTGTGTATTGTTTTATTATATTTCAATATTTTATGGCATTATAATATTATCTAAAGTTGTAATGGTAATTTAACGATTTTTTTATTTTAATATTGTTTAATTAACATGAGAATTATATTATTCGTTAAACATGGATTTTAACGATAAAATCTAATTTTTGTGCATTAAAAAGTTAGTGAATAGTTAAATAATAATATAATATTAATCGGGTTATAAACAAACTTTAGCGAAAGCAAAAGTTGGTTTTTAGTTGGGAAATGATAAATATAATTTATAACTAATTTTATTAAATTTAAAATGATATTATTTAATTTATAATGAATTTTAATAAATTATTTTGTTTAAAAATAATAAAGGAAAATAGGTAAAAATATATATATATATATATAAATAACCATGATCTGACCCGGGTTCAACCCGGGTCTCATAGACCACACTGACATGAACCAACCAATTTAGCTAGCCTTGCAAGTTGTTAAACTATCGAACCGACTATTTAAATATGAAAGTAGAAGTTCATCTTCATTATCCAAAAACACTAGATTCGATTTAATAATTTGGTTCAATGTTTGATCAATTAAGGTCTTAATTAGGGCTTTTATTAATGGACGAGAAACGAATCAAAACCATGTATTAATCGCCTATAAGTGTTCTTGTTTGATGGAGAACCATGGCTACCGGAATGCAAACTTTGACGGATAGATTCTTGATTACAGAGAGCTTGATAAAAGAAATTTGTGTTTTGGACAATTTTAGAAAGAGATTTGGAGCCTTTATATAGGATTAACTGAAATATTTCGCGTTTAATGTTCGTTATTACAGACTGGATTAACTCCGGCCGGTTATCGGATCATAATGTCCATTAGTGGGAGTTATTATGTGTTATAATTGTTGATTAAGGTCTTCAAGTTAAGGTATTACATATTTATGAGTGTTAATTGAGTTGAAACGTAATATAAATGCTACTTTAGGCTTGCCAGAATACTGCTCTTGCTGGTCGCGAAATGGCCTTGCTGGAAAGACCGGAGGGAGGAGGGGGGGTGGGTGGGCTGGTAGGGTTGGGTATTATTTAGTATATTAATTTGAATAATTTTCACATTGACCACTTGTAGTTTTAGATTCTATTTAAAACAAAATTAAATATAAATACAATTTATACCCTCTGCTTTGATATATATAAATATGTAATGTAAGTTAAGTTTTGGATATTTATCAAACGAACGAATTATAAACGTAAATTCTCGTGAATATTTATATTAACGATGAACGATGAAAAAAATACATTGAAACGACAAAACGGGTCGGTTTAACGAATGTAAGTAAATAAAGATACCGAAATAATGATATGTCACATAGAAAACGTGCAACGAAAAAATAACGTTATGATACATACATACATACATACATACATACATACATACATACATACATATATATATATATATATATATATATATATATATATATATATATATATATATAAACAAAACCAAAAATTTAAAATGGGTCGGGTTTTCGGGTTTGGAAAGTAACGAATGTTACCGGATTCACAACTTTAGAAATTTCGTCCCGAAATAAAAATAAAACTTTAAAAGAAAACAACTACTATAAGGAGTTGTTAAAAAGTTTTAACCATTTTACAAATACATAATTAGAAAAAAAAATAACATCGATCTTTGAATGGATCGAAAGACGCCAAAAATGGGAATATGGCATGTACCAGCGGCGTATCCACCATGCCCTCATCATACTGCATTTTTCTCGTCTTTCAAAATCATTCCAGGTTTCGAGTTATTGCACACAATGTACTTATTATGTTTTCCATGTGGGGACTTGGATAATTACGTGCCGGCCCATAATTAGCTTTATCGTAGGATGATCCATATAATTCCTCCCATTGTGTGGGTTTTAAAACATATACAATAATAAGTTCCTACGTTAAAACTTTGGAAAACAAGAATGATGAACTATACGAATCAAAAGTAACGAAACACAAACAAATCCTTGAGGTTAAGGATAAGTGAAAATATTTGGTTAAAATAAATAAGTGAAAGCTTTTGGTTTACAACAACATAACGATGTTATTGAACATACAACGAAATGAGTGGAACTCTTGAGTAACACCAAATAATTAAAATAATGAATGAAAACCATTGAAGTCATGAACATCTCAATAAATGAAATAACAAGGTTGAGAATAACAGCGCAAATAAATGTGACATTAACCCAACAAAATATAAACATGTAAGTCGGTAAAACATTGGGTTCGAGAATAACGAAACTTTAATATCCGAATAGAGTAAATTCTTGGATTCAATAATGACTCGTTAAACAAATGAAAATTTCCAATAAATAAAATATCAATGCAATAAGGGCAACATTGGGTTTAAGAATAACAAAATATACAATTGAGAACTTCGAGATCAAATTAAAACATTGGTCTCAATTTGATAGATCATTGAGATCAAGAATAAAACAAAACAAAATAGATGATTGAAACATCGAGATCAAAGTAACACATTGGTTAAATTGATGAAACATTGAAATTAAGAGTAACAAAATAATTCGAATAAAACCATGAGTGGAAATAGAACTAATCAAACAATTAAAATGATTCGTGTAACAATAATAAACTCAGCATGTATATAAACATGTTTATAGTCCCAACTTCCACTAAACGATTACGTTTATGTGAAATCGGTTATAGACAGCGAGATTGAAATAACAAAGTGAACCGATTTAAAATACAACTATGAATGAAAATAGTTCACTAATTAACGAATAACCAAACTTAATATTAACTTCGTGAACAATATTCGAAAGAAATCGATACATAAAATTATTTCGATAATGCCCAAACAGAATAATATGTATATAACTATATATATATATATATACATGAAGAAGAAAGAAAGGGAAATAACAGGGTAGCTTGTGATGCTTGTCTTCTCGAAGATGGATGTAGCATGAAAGTTATTATAAGAGCGGTGTCATGATTTCTTAATCGAAACTCATTGGCTTTGACAAAGAAAGGAAAGAAGAATGATTTTTGAGACTCGTTTAAGTTTGTGAAAACGTGATGCTTTTATAACTCAAAAAAAATTATAATAATAATTTACATGGTAAAAAAATATATCCTTAGCTAGCACTAAAGCTTAGAAATTTTATGAAAATTTTAGTATGAAAAGCTTTTTTTTAGTCGGCTTCCTAGAAAATAGAGAGTTGCTGAATAAATTGCCTCGTTGATAATAGGGTTTACTCAATAAAATAGTAACTAAGTTTTAAAGTTGTTCCAACCAGGTCACTGAAAAAATCTTTTGTTCCAATCAGGTCATTGAAGTTTCTTTTTTGTTTCAATCATAGATATTTTACCTGAATAGCTGGTAATCTATGTTTTTTATAATTTTTAATATTTTGACTTTGCATAATAACTTTTAAAGGTTAGAAATTAGTAACAAATGCGAAATATAATTTTAAAATTATGAAAATTGCAAAAAAAAAAAAATCAAAAAATTGCATTAAATTGCAAAAATAAAAAAAATTTGCAAAAATATTAAAAATAAACTTATATTTTTATCTTTTTGTTGTCTTGTTTTGAATTTTAATAGATTTTTGGAGTTATAATTTTTGCACGACCTGATGTTATAATTTTAATAGACTTTTAGAGTTATAATTTTTAAAACAACAATTGCACGACCTGATGTTATAACTTTTGTAATTTTTTTTTAATTTTTCGCAATTAATTTATTGCAATTTTTTGAATTTTTTTTTGCAATTTTTTGAAATTTTAAATTTATATTTCGTATTTTTTTTACTAATTTTCCCAACCTTAAAAAGTTATTATGCAAAGTCAAAATACTAAAAAATAAAAAAAAACCTAGATTAGCTACTATTCAGGTAAAATATATAGGATTGGAACAAAAAAGAAATTTCAATGACCTAATTGGAACAAAAGATTTTTTCAGTGACCTGATTGGAACAACTTTAAAACTTGGTTACTATTCTGTGGAGTAAACCCTTGATAATAAAACTCTTATGGTAATAATATGATAGCCTCACGAGCTTGTTTAAAGCAAGATATATTATTTTAAAGATTCTATAATAATAATGATGGTAATATAATAATAATAATATTTATAAATAATATTGATAATTATAATAATAATAATAATATTGTTAATAATAATAATAAGACTAATATTGCTAATAATAATAAGAATAATAATAATATTGTTAATAACCAATTGGTTAGAATGAAATTTCTTTTGGAGTTAAATTAATTTGTATATACCTCTATTTGATTGGATAGAGGTACAGTGTGCCTACATCCCACCCTCCCAGACCCTACTTATAGTTTTGCTATTGGTGAGATTCATTGGGTATGAATGATTGAGATTCGAAATTATATGAATACAGTGTTTATAAAAGAATTAAATGTGGAGAAATACGCATGGGAAAATAAAAAAAAATTAGGCATGGTTGATTAGTTTGAAAAGACTAGCTATTGATGTCAGAAAACAAGTAAACTTTTAGTGGACAAGGGATGCGGGGTAATGTATGGCATAAATAAGTTAGTTCTTCTTAAGTATAGTAGGTGTGCTCGGGTTACTAGAATGGTAGCAGGCTTGAAGTCCGAGCATAAGATAAGATGGTCAGGCAACAGGTTGTGGGCACAAATGTGTGGTGTTGGGTATGTAAAGTTACATGGAAAGAGTTGATGAGTTGGCCGAAATTATCACAATTTGAAGCATTTCGACATTGCGGTAGCGGAGTGATGGAATCATATGTTCTACACAATAGGGTAAGTTCCCGCATAAGTTTTTGTTGGGTTAGGTTTGAGTATCCAAGAGTTGTGTTGGGTTTGGATTGACTTAGGCATAGCTTTGGGGCTTGAATATATTGTTGGGGTTAGCAATAACTTTTTTTTTGATTTATCATGGTCGGGATCACGACGGTCAATTGCTTGATGATCTGGGTTGTCGTTTTGTGGGTTGAGTTTCGAGGACAACGTCGAGGAAAACGAGAAGACATGCTACGAAGCGTGAAGAATTCATATGACATGGATTGTAAATATGAAATTCGTAAAATAACCAAAAGAAATATTACAAGAGAGATTCCTAAAATCAGAATCCATTTAAATAAATCATAAAAATAAATAGAGGAAATAAATCGCATGAAACAATATGTGAAATCGAAATTTGAAATATTCACGAGTCTGCATGAGTTTTCGCATTTCAATAAAAATCTTGTAAATATTTGAATTAAGTATATCAACTTTAGAAATAAAAATATGGATTTAACACAAACTCAATATAAGTAGTGAAATCGAATTGAAAATCTAGTTTTCATGTGCCACCATAACTTTTCGAATTTTCAATTAAAACCATAATAATAAATGAATTATATAAAGAAAACGAATTGAAAATCGACTATTCATGTATCACCATGACTTTTCGTATTTTCAATTTAGAACATAAGAAATAATGAATATATACTAATAAAGAAACAAATTGAGAATGGACTATACATGCATCCTCATGACTTTAGAATTTTCAAATTAATTGAATTTATAAAAAAAGGAAAAGGGTTGAAACTTGACAATTCATGTAATAGCATGACTTTTAGAAATTTTTATGAATATATAAACACAAAAAACGAATTAAAACTCGACTAGTCACATAACCCAATGACTTTTCAAAACCGCAACATAAACAATTGAGTCTTCGAAATCGCACATTGTATGGATTATCATAACTTGTAAGTTCCAATAAAAATAAAAAATACGTAATTAAATCAAACCAGAAGCTGGTTATTCGTGTATCACCACGGCTTGTTAGACTTTAAGCTAAAACACATTGTAAAACATTGAGGGTCGGAGTCACACGTCGCATGAACCACCGTGACTTGTGTGACATCCATAGGAGTGTAACCATATTCTTTTCACAAAGAGAACATGATCACGATTGAAAGCATAAAGTTGTAATTCGTATGGCGTTTCGTGTGGTATGCTTTGGCTTAATAGGTTTCATGCCCTTTCCTAACTCTCCAGGTAAGCTACCGAGTCCCGTGTATGATTGGGATTTTTACGCATTGCTTAATAGGTTTCAATAACCTTGGTGTCAAGAGTTTGGAAAACAAGCACGCCCCCCTTACAGTTACTACATACCCGCCACGTTAAACCATCTTTAAGAAGAAGAAATATTAAAAAACCGAAATAAAATCGATTGAAAATGATTGAAAATCTTCGTTTTAGGCATAATCCTTAGACTTGTGTGTGTGCTTGTGTAAATGAGGCATAATTGAATAAACAACAATAAAGTAATATAACATGTGCATTGAAAAATCATAAAGGGCCCACATAATTTCTAATCATACAACCCTAAACAAATAAACAAATAAGCTATAACTAGCTAGGATACTACGTCTAGTGTCCTATTTTATAGTCACGGCTCTAATACCAAACTGTAATACCCAGTCTTAAGAGGAAACGCCCGAGTGTGACGTACAGATTGTTCTAACACATATGACACTATTAAGTGACAATATTCTCATTAATTAAATGGTTTATTGGATTTTAATAATCCTTATTGACTGGTATTGGCTGATAATAATCCTCATTCATTTTATCACCAATGGCGGTCCCAAATTTAAAAAAGTTGTCCCCCATTGGTCCCCCGTTAAAAATGACTTAACGGCGTTATACTTTTTTCCGAATTTCAAACTAATGTTTTAGGGCTTTTGATCGGAAGGAGGATATGAGTCGATTGATGTAAAACTTCGTTCGTAACAATGCTCTAAAACGACGAAATAATGCTTCAATTTGGGTTTTTGAACTTAAAATTAACAAAAATCAAGTCGTCTGGATCACCGTTTCGAGCTAAGTTTTTCATCAGTCGACTCGTATCCTCCTTCCGATAAAAAGCCCTAAAACATTAGTTTGAAATTCGGAAAAAAGTATAACGCTGTTAAGTCATATTTATGTAAGACCCTGAATCCCGGGAATCGTACAGTTGGTATTCATACAAAATACTTAAACTCAAAAATAGTTCGTTTCATTAAAATAAGCATCTCAGAGTATAATTCAGCGGAAAACCATAATTGATAAAATAAGTTCCCGAAACCCGGGAATTATGCCCAAAACCAATTTAAATATATTTAAACCAATATTAAAAACAAAATGTTTATTATTATTGAGACATCCGACCAGGCATGCCCTCCACCGTCCAAGTAGCTTCGTGCACGTCTAAGTGGTAATGCATCCACCTCCTAACCTGAAACTCACACTAACATGCACACAAAGTCAGCTTGAGCTGAGTGAGTTCAATTTTTAATAAATAACATCAATAATAATAATCATAATAGTCTTTCCAAAGGTCTTAAGCTATAAAAGGGATACATCAATTAGGCCATCATATTCAATACATAATCATCCTTATACCAGTCAATAGGGATTATTAAAATCCAATAAACCTAATTAAATTATACGATAAGTACACAAGTTTGAAACAAAATATACAAAGAAAATAAATACAAATAAACAGTTTGTCCATTGGTTTAAATAACCTAAGTCTAGTGTCTTCTCCGCGTGTCATCTTCTACTAACAGTACCTGTTGCATATATATAAAATAATGTCAACTATATGAATAGTTGGTGAGTACATAAAAACAATATAATTCCATGAAACTTGTGAAAAGCGCAAATAAGGGTTCTTTACACTCGAATCAAGGTCCTGAGTGTAAAGAATAAACGAAGGTCCTTTCCAGTTGGGGACAATCAACGTACTCGGATAATGAGGTCCCTTTTTCACTCGAAGCAAATGGTCCTGAGTGCAGGGGGGGGGGGCGTATGATCATACTTATCGAATCCACCATTTTAAATTGAAATCAACGCACGTAAGAAAGTAAACACACAAGTCCATGTAGCGAATTGTAGTTTGTAAGCGCAATTGTAAATACTTGAAGTTTATAGGATACATATACTACCCCCAAAAGTAATAAAAGAGTAAAAGGGGGTGTTAGAAACTCACCTTAAAATTGAAGCTAAACATGAAATGACAACCGAAAACACGTTTAAAAAAATGAACGATCAAACCTCATGAACTATAATTAAAAAGATATAACAATTAAAGACTAGCTAATGGGATTAGAAAAGTTAGAATAATTTAGTTTTGGAGATTGTGTATTTTTTATTATATTTCAATATTTTAAGGCATTATGTAACATCCGTATTTTGAGAATAATAAATAAAAGAGAATTTTAGTATTTATTGTGTGTGTTGTTATTTAAATTTTGTTAAGTATAAGAGATTGAGTGGGTGGCCTGGGATTATGAATGAGCTTAGGGAAGTGGATACGGGCCCAAGGCCCATAGGGTGGGGTATTTAAAACCCAACTTTTCCTGAACACTCCTCATTTTTCATTCTCTTTTTTCCCTCCCCACACACACACACATACTCTCTCAAAACCCGAATGCAAATCCGGGTTACATTAAGGAAGATTTTGTGTTCAAGTATTATCAAACAACAAGAAACACCACCAGATCCACGGGTTGGTCCATAATCCGAACCCGAACCCAAGACCAAAAAGGTGAGTTTCGGCTAAAAGGTTAAGTTTTTTAGGTCGGATTTGACATGCAACTTGATATATTAGTAGATTGGGTTGTAGGAAGTAAGAAAAATAAAAACTTGGTAAGCCGTAGCCCAATGGGTACGATATAGGACATAAAGGTGATGCTCGGACCATGAGAAACACGGGTATACAAAGTTGGTACAACCCAAAACCCATGAAAAGGGTAAAATCGGGTCATAAGGAAGAGTCATTGAGGAAAATGGCTTAAAAATGGTAAAAATGAAGAAAATGAGATTCTGATCCCACGATACAGAATCGCATAGCATAGCCATGTGATGCGATTCGTTTTCGATGCGATGAGATTTGTTTTCCATGCGGTGCGATTCGTTTTGCAACCATGTGATGCGATTCGTTTTCCCATGCGATGTGATTCGTTTTGCATCCATGCGATGAGATTAGTTCCTCCATGCGATGTGTTTCGTTTTGCATCCATGCGATGCGATTAGTTCTTCCATGCGATACGATTCGTTTTGAAACCATGCAATGCGATTTGTTTCCCATGCGAACCAAATTGTTGTAAAACTTAACCCGACACGTTTTTCTAATGAAAATTTAATAAAGGCCTATTAAGGAAAATAAAATTTTTCCAAGCTGACATGGCGGCTAGACCCAGCAACCAGGGGCGCTGCCCCCCGGACCCCCGTCCATTAGGGACTTCAATAACCTAGAAGTATGAATTTTTTAGAAGAAGTTAATTAATACTTATAAGTATTACATAGTTAGCCGTGCACAGCTAAGGAAGGGTATTACCATTAACTTAGAAAGAAACCGACTACAGGTGAGTTTCTAGCCCCATTTCTCAGTTATGTTTTCAGGGCTGTGTGTATACTCTAAAGTGATTATTTAATACACTTACCTTAAGCGGTAAGTGTATGCCATATGAATGTTTATAAATGATACTTGTTTGGTATAGAAAGAGTTAAATGCATGTATGAAGATATATACGAGAATAGATTTAACTAATGTATGTGTGGCATGTAATGTTTGTATGGTTGAATGGTTAAAGGGTTGCAGACTCTAATAATATCTGCGAATAGTAAAGGGTTGCAGACTCTAATAATATCAGCTAAGAGTAAAGGGTTGCAGACCCTAACAATATCTGCGAAGAGTTGAGGGTTGCGGACCCTAATAATATATACAAAGACTGAAGGGTTGCAGACCCTAATAATATCTACGAAGGTTATAGGTCGAAAGGCTCTTTAAAACGTAGAACGGTTACGTATGTTTAATATAATGAAAGTAAGCTAAAGAATGAATGTATGGAAGTATGAAGGTAAGAACGAATGTAATAAGTGTCTTCGGATATATATATATATATATATACACCTGTGTAAGAATGTGAATGTAATGTATGTTACCTGCTTAATTAGAACTCACTCAGCGTAGCTGACTTTTAGTATGCACGTAGGTAAATAGGTTAAAGGAGTTGGCTTGAGGATGGAAAATGGTAGGGACTGGAGGACTGGTATCTTGAGAAGAAATATTATGACACTTTCATGTTAGGTTTAAGACAAGATAACTTTTGCTAATACAAGGTTTTATGTTTTGTAATGTAATGCTTGAAGTTTTAATTATTTCGCGAAAGTTTCAACTAACTCTGATATTTAGAACTGTGTTTATGAGTAAATCCAACGAAAAATGTAGGGCGCCGGGAATAGGGCCTTACAAGTTGGTATCAGAGCATAAGTTCGAGAGAAATAAGCATCCTACATGCTTACACTCAAACAGAAAATGGGAACTAAGGAAGAAAAGAAAGAATATGCCAGTTCGAGAATGCCATGTGTCACCCGAGTAAGCTTAGTAAGTTGATTGTGTTGTGTATATTGGTCATCTTGTGTATATTGATCATCTTGTGTATATTAAAGAATGAGTAAGAAACTTAGCTTAATTTCTAGAAGTAGAATCAAGTGTTGATGTGTGATGATGTGAACTATTTGATGGTCTAATTGTTATAAGTAGTGGGTTTATAAATGCAAGAAAGACGATCGTAGGGTGATCGTGCGTAACAAAGCACGATTAGTCGTCTTGGGATATAACCAACAGCAAGGCATTGATTACATCGAAGTATATGCTCCAGTAGCACATCTGGAAGCTAAACACATATTTTTAGCCTACACAGCTTTTAAGAACTTCAAGGTTTATCTGATGGATGTGAAATCAGCCGAGTAAGCTTAGTAAGTTGATTGTCTTGTGTATATTGATCATCTTGTGTATATTAAAGAATAAGTAAGAAAGTTAGCTTACTTGTTAGAAGTAGAATCAAGTGTTGATATGTGATGATGTGAACTGTATGATGGTCTAACTGTTATAAGTAGTGGGTTTATAAATGCAAGAAAGAGGATCATCAGGTGATCGTGCGTAACAAAGCATGATTAGTCGTCTTGGGATACAACCAACAGAAAGGCATTGATTACATCGAAGTATATGCTCTAGTAGCATGACTGGAAGCTATTCGCATATTTTTAGCCTACACAGTTTTTTAAGAACTTTAAGGTTTATCAGATGGATGTGAAATCAACTTTATTGAATGGGGAAATACACGAGGAGGTGTATGTGAAGAAACCTCCTAGTTTTGAAGATCCGAACTATCCCGATCTTGTTTATTGTTTAAACAAGGCTCTTTATGGTTTACACCTGGCCCCGAGAGCCTGGTACATCACATTTTCTGACCATTTGTTGGATAGTGACTTCAAACGGGGGACTGTGGATTGTACACTATTCTATAAGAACGTTGATGAAGATCTGTTCCTCGTCCAAATTTACGTTGACGATATCATCTTTGGCTTAACAAACGACAAGTTATGCAAGGACTTTGAGAATACAATGTAGACTAAGTTCAAAATGAGTTCGATGGGAGAGATGGACTTTTTCTTGGGGTTGCAGGTTCACCAGTCTGATATGGGAATCTTTATTCATTAGATGAAATACGTGAATGACTTCTTGAGCCGATTCAAGATCTCCGTCGGAAAAATCCCCTCGACACATCTTCCTGTGGGTCACAGTTTGTCACCGGACGAATTGGATGATACCGTTGGTCCGACCCTTTATAGAGCTATGATAGGTTCTTGAATCTACTTAACTACTTCTCGTCTTGATATCATGTTTGTTGTTTGTTTGCATGCCAGGTATCAGTCGACTTCCCGAGGTGACTCATCTGGCAGCAGTTAAGCGAATCATATACTATTTGAGGGGTAATCATGACACCGGGTTATGGTATCCCAAGGATGATAGTTTCAATTTGACGGCTTATACCGATTCGGATTACGGAGGGTACAAGATCAATTTCAAGTCTACGATGGCGGAATGCCAATTTCTTGGAAGCCGGCTTGTTTCCTAGAAATGTAAGAAGCAGACGACGGTCTCAACTTCAACAGCCGAAGCGGAGTATGTGGCGGCCTCGAGTTGCTGTTGGCAAGTTCTCTAGATCCAGCAGCATCTACAGGACTACGGTTTAAAGTTTCTTACTACGCCAATTTTTATTGATAATTCTGCTGCCATTAGTATCACTAAAAACCCTGTTCAACACTCAAAAACTAAACACATCGAAACCAGATATCATTTTATCCGTGATTGTTATGAGAAGAAATTAATCAGTATCGATAAAATATACACGGATTTTCAAAAAGCTGACCTTTATTCCAAAGCGTTTGATAAAACTCGATTTAAATACTTGCTTGGTATAAATTGATAAAAACTTTAACTGAAGTGATTGCTCGGTTAATCACTTATTTTGTACAGTTTTGTTTATGTTTTTGTATTTTCTTTTATTTTGTATGTTTTAGGGGGGGAAATTAAAAAGATTGTGATTTCTGTTTGTATAGATAAAATTTAAAATCCAAAAACATTTAAATATCAAAAATATAAAAACATTGAAAAATTGCTTATCAAAATGAGTTTTTGAAGCAAAATGTAAGGCCCCGAACCCCGCGAACCCCACAGTTGGTAATCATTCAAAACACTCATAAAAATAATTAAACTTAAAAACAATTATTTTCATTAAAATAAGCATCACAGAGTATAATTCGGCGGAAAACGTAAATAAGTAAATGAGTTCCCAAAACCCGGGAATTTTGCCCAAAATCAACATAATTATCTTTAAATAAAAAAAAAACTTTTAAAAATAAATGTTTAATAATAATATCTTCAATTCCCGTATGCCCTTCACCGTCCAAGTAGCTTCGTGCACGTCCAAGCGATAAGGCATCCTCTTCCTAACCTGAAACTCACACTAACATGCACACAAAGTCAGCTTAAGCTGAATGAGTTCAAGTTTTTAAATAAGTAACAAAAGTCTTAATAATCATTCAACGGTTTTAAAACTGTAAACGGAATTACATCAGTTAGGTCATCACATTCAATAAATAATCATCCTTACGTATGAACATCTCTATACGTACATTCCTATATATATATATATATAACATTCAATAATAACATTCAGGGTCGAGAAAACGTATAACCCAAACACGTAACATTCAGCGCATGCAAACACAAAGTGGGCATACTCAACATTCAGTAGTCGAGACGACTACAACATTCGCAAAATATTGGCCATTCTAATATATATATATATATACATACAAGCATTCTTTAACATTCCAAGGCCTACCAATACTAGCAAGCCTATGTAAAATCGTTTTAAACATTTCATACAGTAAGAAAACACTTAGGTGTGCATGCTAGCCCAAAACTTAACAAGAGTTAAATGGGGCATCAAGAACTCACCTGAAATCAATCGAACACCTGCAACGAGCTAGGAAATCCCTAAGTGCACAATCACATGCAAGGGCCTGTAAAGTATACACAACGTGTTACTAAACTAGACCGTAAGAACACTCTTGCCTAATGGGCCGTTCAAGCCCAACAACTTGGCCCAAGGCCCAACACTTGGCCTAAGGCCCAACAACTTTCAATTAATCAAATCCACCCTACGATTAAGGTCGGGGCTAACAATGATGTACCACTCGCCCGTCAGCAATCAAATCGAGTCGAATACGCGCGTAATAAACCTTAAAACAAATTGTTAAACGAATCAGCCCCAAATGGGCCAAATTCCATTTTAAATCTTTTCATTCATCATAATTATGTCACCCGAGTTGATAGGGTTGACGGTTCCTTTTTACAACTCTCAATTTAACATTTAAACGAAAATTCGCGAACCGCCGACTCGATTGACGAAGCACCAACCAAAACAGCCCCGAGCATCAAAAAATAATTTTCCCACAGCCCTTAGACTCCCCTAGGGCCATGCAAACTGATTCGGTTGGTCATTCAACTGATTAACGCATCAAACTCAACAATTTACAATTCTACACCCGATAAACCCTAGTTTTCAAACTAAAATCGATTGACCGACCTAAACACCTCCAATGGCTACGAAATTTTAATATGATGTAAATGCCATACCTGGGAATCTTTCTACACTGGAAACTCTAATTTTTATCCACAGGAAGTGGGTCAATTACACCTTGGCCGAAAATCTATCCAACAAAAAGTTTCGGCAAAATTGAGTATCAAAACGATTAGGGATGAACAAAAAGAGTGTTGGCGATTTTAGTACATAACTTGAACTACTTCTAGGAGCTTGGAATTGATCAAAAAGTCGAAGCAATGAAGGGGGGGGGGAGGGGCTACCTTCGGCCGATCGCTGCTGCAAGGGGTAGGGGTTTAGGGTTTTTTTTTATTAATGTTATATTATAAAATATTTTCATTCTAGCCCCCGGAATTTAATAATAATGCAACTTGGAAGAATGTTAAGTGATTAGACGTACCGGGATGACGTAAAGGCTTCCGAGAAACGTTGGATAAATCCCAAGAATTATACATACTCTACAAGCTTTAATTCTTGAAACCAGAATTAACAGGCGTTACAAGTCCACCCCCTTACAATGGGATTCGTCCCCGAATCCCGATGCGGCAGGAACAACTGCGGATAATGCTTCATCATCTCGTCTTCGGACTCCCAAGTGGCCTCGAAACCCCTACGGTGTTTCCACTGCACCTTCACCTGTCTAGCCACCTTATTCCTCAAACGCCTCTCCTGATGGTCAAGAATAGCAATCGGTTGTTCAACGTAGTCCAGCTTACTATCGAGTTCAATATCATCGAGAGGCACATGGGCCTCTTCATCCTCTAAGCATTTCTTCAGATGTGACACGTGAAAAGTAGGATGAATCCCCGCGAGCTCCTCGGGCAAATCCAGCCTATATGCTACCTCACCGACTCGGGCCAATATACGGAACAGGCCAATAAACCTCGGACTGAGTTTCCCACTCTTACGAAAACGAATAATGCCCTTCCAGGGAGAAACTTTTAACATAACCCGATCCCCAGCCTCAAACACAATAGGCCTTCGCCTTTTATCTGCATAAGACTTCTGACGATCCTGCGCGGCCTTTATAAATGCTTTAATCTTGTCGAGTTTCTCAATTGTAGCCTCGACCACCTCCAAACTACCCAACTGCTTCTGACCAATGGAACCCCAAAAAACTGGAGTCCTACACCTCCTACCATACAACATCTCAAACGGTGGCATCCCAATAGTGGCGTGATAACTGTTATTATAAGAGAACTCGACTAACGGTAAGTGACGATCCCAACTACCACCAAAATCGATAACACAAGCCCGCAACATATCCTCAAGAGTCTGAATGGTCCTCTCGGACTGACCATCCATTTGCGGGTGGTAAGAGGTACTGATTAGGAGTTTGGTTCCCATCTCCTCATGAAACTTCTTCCAAAACCTAGAGGTAAATAGCGTATCCCTATTCGAAACGATGGATACCGGCACCCCGTGCCTAGAAATGATCTCACGAATAAACACATCAGCCAACTGCTCGGAATTAAAAGTGTCTCGAATCGGCAATAAGTGAGCGCTCTTGGTCAGTCTATCCACGATTACCCAAATGGTGTCATAATTACCCCTAGGAGTACGAGGCAGTTTAGTCACGAAATCCATAGTAAGATGCTCCCATTTCCACTCAGGTATTTCCAACGGCTGAAGTTTCCCAAAAGGCTTCTGATGCTCGGCCTAAACTTGTAGACATGTCAAACACTTACTCACGTACAGAGCCACCTCAAATTTCATCGCAGGCCACCAATAATTTTTCTTCAAGTCTTGGTACATCTTGGTCGCGCCCGGGTGAATAGAATAGCGCGACTTGTGTGCCTCATCCAAAATTTTATCTCTGAATCCCCCATACTTTGGTACCCATAAACGACCATCCTTATACTTCACCCCGTCACCGACATCTTCCAACAATTTCTCCTGACCCCAAACACGTTCTGACATAATCCATTCCACCTGCAAAGCCTCATTTTGAACGCTGGCTATTTGCTTCAAAATATCGGGTTTCAGGATGAGCTGGTAAGATTTTACACGGATCGGCTTCGGTCTCTCCTTCCGGCTCAACGCGTCAGCCGCCACGGTAGCCTTACCGGGGTGGTAAATAATCTCCAAATCATAATCCTTAATCAACTCCAACCATCGACGTTGGCGCATATTCAGTTCCTTTTGTTCAAAGAAGTATTTTAAACTCTTATGATCGGTATAGATAACGTAGGGAACACCGTACAAATAATGCTGCCACAACTTAAGCGCAAACACAACGGCCGCAAGTTCCAAATCATTAGTAGGATAATTCGCCTCGTGAGGCTTCAACTGCGGTGAGGCAAAAGCGATGACTCGACCTCGCTGAATCAAAACACACCCAAGCCCCTGATAAGAGGCATCAGAATACACTACCAAATCATCGGTGCCATCAGGTAAAGTTAAAATCGGGGCATGCGTCAATCTGTTCTTCAACTCGAGAAAAGCCTCCTCCTGTTCCGTACCCCAAACGAACTTAACACTCTTCTTAGTCAACTTGGTCAGTGAAGAAGCAATTTTCGAAAAATCGGGAATAAAGCGGCGGTAATACCCCGCCAAACCCAGAAAACTACGGATTTCAGATGGAGACTTAGGAGACTCCCATTCATTCACGGCTTCCACCTTTGCAGGGTCAACCAGAATACCACTTGGGTTAATAACATGACCCAAGAATTGAACCTCACGCAACCAGAAGGAACACTTTGAAAATTTCGCATACAGTTTGTTCTTCCGAAGAGCCTCCAACACTTCCACGAGATGACCGGCGTGATCGGATTCAATTTTAGAGTACATAAGAATGTCTTCGATGAACAGAATAACCGAACGATCGAGCGTCGGTCTACACACCCGGTTCATAAGCCGGTGCGTTGGTCAAACCGAAAGACATCACCAGAAATTCATAATGTCCATAACGAGTGCGGAAGGCAGTCTTAGGAATATCTTCCTCCCGAATCTTCAGCTGATGATACCCGGACCTAAGATCGATCTTCGAGAACCAACTAGCCCCTTGGAGCTGATCAAATAAGTCGTCGATCCTCGGGAGCGGGTACCGATTTTTAACACTGAGCTTATTCAACTCACGGTAGTCAATGCACATTCGCATGCTACCGTCCTTCTTCTTAACGAACAAGACCGGGCCACCACAAGGCGAGATGCTCGGTCGAATAAAGCCCTTATCGAGCAAGTCTTCCAACTGAGACATAAGTTCCTTCATTTCATTCGGCGCTAGGCGTTAGGGAGCTCGGGCAACGGGTTTGGCGCCCGGTACAAGGTCTATCTGGAACTCGACCTCGCGATCCGGCGGCACATCTGACAAATCATCTGGAAATACATCCGGGAAATCCCGAACAATAGGAACATCACCGATGGTAGCCACCTCGGTATTCACATTCATAGCATACGCCAGATACGCCCCGCACCCCCGCTGCATCAACTTTCCCGCCTTAAGCATGGATATAATATGTGGCGTCGCAACATTCCAATCACCGAAGACCGTAATTTGAGTCCCATCCATGGACCTTAAACGAACGAGTTTCTGACCACAAATGATTTGAGCATCAACATTCGCGAGCCAATCCATCCCGAGCACCACATCGAAACAACCAAGTGGCATCAAATACAATCGCACCGAAAATCTATACCCAGACAACTCGATGGAACAACCCTGAATAGCCCTAGACACGGACACGGATTTTCCTATGGCGAACTCAACCTCAAACACATCGACTACGCGCTCGGGTGATTTATTCAACGAGGAACAGAAAGCGGTAGACACAAAACTCCTACTGGCGCCCGAATCAAATAAAACTGACGCCTGTAACTCATCAAGTAGAAAAGTACCTGGGACGATATTATACTACTGCTTAGCTACACGGTCAACACGTACGATATCAAGGGAACAAGAAATTATAATGGTGGAATGAAAACTAAATAAGGAAAAAGTACCTGAAACGACATCCGCATCCTCTTTCGCTTCCTTCTTGGAGATGTTGAAGGCCCTTGCCCTGGCCTTCGGCTTCTCTTCCATCTTCCCTCTTGAGGAAGTCTCCTGACCAGACCCCCTTCCACCTTGCTGGTAGGACAGTTTGATGACAAGTGACCGGAACCCCTACAGCGGAAACAAGTCAGAGTCGGACACTCGTAATGGGGGTGCCCAACCTTATCGCAACGAAAACAGGTGCCGGACCCACTCTTACACTCCCCCTTGTGTAGTTTGCCGCACTTCTTGCAATTACCGAATGCCGCATCCCTCCTAAACTCAGAAGGTTCAGTCTTCACCCTCTTGCTAGATGAACTAAAATTGTTTCCCCCAGGCCGCTTACCATACGAATTAGTGTTCCAAGTCTTCCTAGCCTCGGTCGGCGGTAACTTCTCCCTCTGATCATACAATGTACCTGCCAAGGTAACCACCGAGTGAAAGGAGTTCATGTCGGTGGTCACCACACCCCTACGAATATCCATCGGGAGGCCCTTCGCATACTTCTTAATCCTTTTTGCCTCAGGGGTAACCAGATCGGGACATAAGCGAGCCATCTTGTTGAACTTTGTGGTGTATTCCTGATGTGTCATACTGCCCGCCTCCAAGGTCAAGAATTCCTGTTCAATTTTATTCAAATTTGTGCGGAGGACAGAACTGATCGAGAACCAACTTCTTCAATCCATCCCATTTCATCCTCCTAATCGATCGATCACCCATAGCCTGCACTAGATTATCCCACCAACATAATGCCTCGGAACGAAACGAGGCGGTAGCATAAGTGACCATGTCATCCCCCTTGCACTTACTAACCCTCAGAACTGCCTCCATCTCTCTCACCCACTGATGCGCTGCCAAAGTGTCTTTAGTACCATCGAAGGAAGGGGGATCGCACTTCTTAAAGTCACCATACGAGCAACCCCGGGTCGATACACTAATAGTCTGCACCTCATCTTCATCCCCACTCGGCACATACACTTCCTCTTCCTATTCGACCTGCACCTCCTTACTCTTCCTTCCCCTATCCGAACCCTTACCAACCAGTGACTCCTCCATGGCCCTGACGGCCTCAGCAACGATCTTAGGAATGACTCTATGGAGCACCTGGTAAACCTCATCCGCGATAGCCGCGCGCAAAGCAAGATCTAAGACGGGGTTATCCCCCTCCTCAAGAATCGGGGTCTCCTCCCACTGGGGAGTAGGAATCTCTCTCTCGGCTTTGGCACGTGGCTTACGACCACGGCCTCGAACACTAGGACCACCTTTCTTAGCAGCTCAAGTATTAACCATGACTTATCCCTACAAAGACAGAATTTTAACACGGTCAAGTACAAGTGGTAATTAGAACATGTAAGGTAAGGGTAAACTGCTAATGACGTTGATCAAGTGTAATTAGTCGTTTACTTTACCCACCTGTCCTAACCACCCCCTGCCCCTAACCTCGTTAGCCTTCTATCTAACACTTAAACAGTTAATCACATACCGGAACTTTTAAATTTAAAGGAATGACTAAATAATTAAAAATTACCTCGTGGCGTGAAGCTACTCGTAGTGCGCATACTGGTCTCTTTTCATACAGTTCGAGTCCAAGCATTCGGGGATGCTCGGATCCCTCGAACCAGGGCTCTGATACCAACTTGTAAGGCCCCGAACCCCGAGAACCCCACAGTTGGTAATCATTCAAAACACTCGTAAAAATAATTAAACTTAAAAACAATTCTTTTCATTAAATTAAGTATCACAGAGTATAATTCGAACGTAAATAAGTAAATGAGTTCCCAAAACCCGGGAATTTTGCCCAAAATCAACATAATTATCTTTAAATAAAAAAAACTTTTAAAAATAAATGTTTAATAATAAAATCTTCAATTCCCGTATGCCCTTCACCGTCTAAGTAGCTTCATGCACGTCCAAGCGATAAGGCATCCTCTTCCTAACCTGAAACTCACACTAACATGCACAGAAAGTCAGCTTAAGCTGAGTGAGCTCAAGTTTTTAAATAAGTAACAAAAATCTTAATAATCATTCCAACGGTTTTAAAACTGTAAACGGAATTACATCAGTTAGGTCATCACATTCAATAAATAATCATCCTTACGTATGAACATCTCTATACATACATTCCTATATATATATATATCATTCAATAATAACATTCAGGGCGGAGAAAACGTGCAACCCAAACACGTAACATTCAGCGTATGCAAACACAAAGTAGACATACGCAACATTCAGTAGTCGAGACGACTACAACATTCGCCAAATATTGGCCATTCTAATATATATATATATATACACACATACACGCATTCTTTAACATTCCAAGGCCTACCAATACTATCAAGCCTATGTAAAATCGTTTAAAACATTTCACCAGTAAGAAAACACTTAGGTGTGCATGCTAGCCCAAAACTTAAAAAGAGTTAAACAGGGCATCAAGAACTCTCCTGAAATCAATCGAACACCTGCAACGAGCTAGGAAATCCCTAAGTGCACAATCACATGCAAGGGCCTGTAAAGTATACACAACGTGTTACTAAACTAGACCATAAGAACACTCTTGCCTAATGGGCCGTTCAAGCCCAACAACTTGGCCCAAGGCCCAACAACTTGGCCCAAGGCCCAACACTTGGCCCAAGGCCCAACAACTTTCAATTAACCAAATCAACCCTACGATTAAGGTCGGGGCTAACCATGATGCACCACTCGCCCGTCAGCAATCAAGTCGAGTCGAATACGCGCGTAATAAACCTTAAAACAAATTGTTAAACGAATCAGCCCCAAATGGGCCAAATTCCCATTTTAAATCTTTTCATTCATCATAATTATGTCACCCGAGTTGATAGGGTTGACGGTTCCTTTTTACAACTCTCAATTTAACATTTAAACAAAAATTCGCGCACCGCCGACTCGATTGGCGAAGCACCAACCAAAACAGCCCCGAGCATCAAAAAAATAATTTTTCCACAGCCCTTAGACTCCCCTAGGGCCATGCAAACTGATTCGGTTGGTCATCCAACCGATTAACGCATCAAGCTCAACAATTTACAATTCTACACCCGATAAACCCTAGTTTTCAAACTAAAATCGATTGACCGACCTAAACACCTCCAATGGCTATGAAATTTTAATATGATGTAAATTCCATACCTGGGAATATTTATACACCAGAAACTCTAATTTTTATCCACGGGAAGTGGGTCAATTACACCTTGGCCGAAAATCTGTCCAACGAAAAGTTTCGGCAAAATTGAGCATCAAAACGATTAGGGGTGAACAAAAAGAGTGTTGGGGATTGTAGTACATACCTTGAACTACTTCTAGGAGCTTGGAATTGATCAAAAAGTCGAAGCAATGAAGGGGGGGAGGGGCTACCTTCGACCGATCGCTGCTGCAAGGGGTAGGGGTTTAGGATTTTTTTGATTAATGTTATATTATAAAATATTTTCATTCTAGCCCCCGGAATTTAATAATAATGCAACTTGGAAGAAATGTTAAGCGATTAGATGTACCGGTATGACGTAAAGGCTTCCGAGAAACGTCGGATAAATCCCGAGAATTATACATACTCTACAAGCTTTAATTCTTGAAACCGGAATTAACGGGTGTTACACAAAAAGGGAAAAATGATAGTACATTGACTTGATTGATCTAGCACATGAATAAATTAGATTGAAAAGTGCCGTAAAACTAGCAATATGATATGCAAAGTTAGGCTTGACACACTATATAGAAACTAATAAGATATAAACATAACGATTGCCGAATCTAGTGGTATTACATCTTGACGCGTGATTCTATATCTAATTTGAAAAATCAAAAAGTGTGTGCATGCTTAGATTTTGCAAAGATCCGCGTGGGGCGTTGCCAATCGATACGAGATCCGCACGAGGTCTAGGAGTGCGGAATCCTCCTAGACTCGTTTAATGGTGTAGAAGACGAAGAACACAATTACACACAAACACATACACGAACAAACACACAAATGGGATAAACACATCTGCAGATCTTTTATATAATAACCATAACTCGTTACATACCAAACACGAAAACAAATGACGGTCGACCCGAGGTGAGCTCTACCTCTGGCCGTCCCACACGACTCTCCCTCTCGGTTTCTCTCTAGACAAATAAACTGATCACAAAACACTCTAATTTTCTGGATACTCAAACCTAACCAAGACACACATATATATATATATGTAAACAACTTCACGGGCTTGGGCATGTAGGCGAAGTTGTTACAACTTCGCCTAAGGCAAAGTTGTTCTAACTTCGCCTATGGAAGAAGTTGTTACAACTTCGCCTATGGCGAAGTTGTCCTAACTTCGAACCGGGTTTCCGCTGAACAGAATTGCATACCGACGGTCACAAAATGCACCAACAGACTCCCCTTTGACCGTTGCTTTCAATTCTAACAAACACAAAAGATCATCTGTTACAAAACATGCACCAACAGACTCCCTCTTAACTGATGATCTTCTGTTTGCTCTTCAACCAGCCGTATCTGAAACTGTCTTGTAGCTTCACAAATCTACCAATCACCCAGCGTCTTCCATATCCGATCTCCCCTTCAGTGTAAGCTTCTTCGACTATATAGATTGAGGTCTTTGAAATGCATGCATCCCCTAATTGATCATCTCAACCAATCACGTGAGTTCTTCTGACTTCACCAACACGTGAAGTTGGGCTCCCTCCACAACTTCACCAACACGTCGGCATACGATAAGGTTTAATCTTCAACTACTCAACATCAAGAGATCAATTTCATCACAAAACCACCTTGACAGAATCTAACACACATGACCATTAATTAATCCGAAGCGTCTTCAATCACCAGGGATAACGATCAAGAACATAAACACTTTAATTCCCGATTAAATCCAACTTGTTCCAGAATTTTCACTTTAATAAATAAGCATCACGTTTCAGGATCCAATTCTCGAACGCCTTGAAAATAACATAAATAATATGCTCTGACCGCAATCCAGTAATGACAAAAAACCTTCAGTTCAATTTGACTTTCTTCAGTTGGTCAACCTCAAACAACAATTTCATTGCCCACAAACACCCAAATATGTGTCAATATCCAGTTTCAATCAATATTCCATTCACAACCTCAACTCCATATCCAGAGTTGACACGTATTTGTTCACACGTAAGACCAAGAGATAACAAGTTTCACTCGTTGACGGAACAATGTCTTCAGTCTCACAATAATCGCGTACACCTGGCCATACAGACGAAAACTCTTTTATTTTTTATTTTTTTTAACTTCGCCTAAAAGTCAACTTCGCCTAAAGTCAACTTCGCCTAAAAGTCAACTTCGCCTAAAAGTCAACTTCGCTCCTCCTTAACTTCGCCTGTCCATAACTTCGCCTGTCCAAAACTTCGCCTAAAGATAACTTCGCCTGAGATAAGCGAACTTGTGAGGTAGGCAAAGTTGTGAATAACTTCGCTTAACCTTATATCTTCGCCTAAACCCTAAAATTTAAGCGGCAACTTCGCCTGAACCCCATAACTTCGCATGCGGCGGCTGTTCGGCCAGAAACGTATCAGAAACGTGCCAGAAACACCAAAACGCAGATCTCGAACCATAGCATAAGAGCCTAAGGCTCTGATACCACTTGTAGGTTCCCGCGTGGGGCGTTGCCAATCGATACGAGATCCGCACGAGGTCTAGGAGTGCGGAATCCTCCTAGACTCGTTTAATGGTGTAGAAGACGAAGAACACAATTACACACAAACACATACACGAACAAACACACGAATGGGATAAACACATCTGCAGATCTTTTATATAATAACCATAACTCGTTACATACCAAACACGAAAGATCATCTGTTACAAAACATGCACCAACAAAAGAAATTCAGCTTATTTTTCTTTCTATTTTGCAAAGAAATCTAAAAGTGTGTGCATGCTTAGATTATCCGACCTGAGGGTTAAGATTTGAATATTCTACTTTATTTTATTGGTGTTTCGTATAAAGTCTTGGACTTTTCCGCACGATAATACGAGATTATCTGAATTGATCGTTAAGACTTTATACAGCTTCAACTTATTTTTATTTTCTTAATTTGTTAAAATGGAAACGTTATCTGCGTGTAGTAATGCCAATCTTAAGGGCAATTTTAACGTTCTGCTTTATTTTTATTTTTTATTTTTAAATGAGTCACAGTTAATCAGATCTTCAATCAAAAGAAAACGTACATGTGAAAACTTCACTATATAAGAGATAGAAAAGTTACGTCTGATAGGTGGGGACCACATATGATTCATGCTTAATTGAACTTTAAAAATATCGTAAAGTTTTCGACAAGTCTGTGTGAAATTTAGGAGGATAATTATATATGCAATCATCATTGGATTACGTGCATAATAAGATTGAAATTGAAGTGTTGCTTAGAAAAGTCATAAGTCAATATGATTCCCTGCTCAAACTCACAAAAATATTTACTACTTTAATTGTCTTTTCATTCATTACTTTACATTTTCGTATTTTATTTTTGTTATTTTGTTTGAGAAATGAAAAATGCAAAAAGATTTTATAGTGTGTTTTGATATAAAAAATTCGAAAAACAAAAAGATTTTATTTCTGATTTATTTTCGATTTACCGAGCGAGTGAACTATTCAATATTAAAATGAAAAAGATTTCCCCCATATTTTAAGTTAATTTGTGATTAACGTATTGATTTTAAAGTATATTTGCTTAATTTAATGATTTTCGATCAGAGTTTGGCCGGTTAACGTAAATAATATTAAAATAATATCACTTGAAACCCTAATTGGATTAAAAGTGATTATTTAATTCATTTTGAATGAAATTGGTTTCATTCGTTAAGGGGTATTGACTATTCGTAATAACAGTATAACGAATGACTTGACATTCGTTAAAGATTCATAACATATGAACCTCATTCATTATGAATGCGCATTCGCTTCCGCTAACTGATAACATATGTGTTCATTCGTGCACTGTAATAACGAATGACTACTTAATTTAACTTATTCGTTAGGAATTAACGAATGACTGGTTTATTCGTTAAAACTTTACCGAATGAAGGTTATTCGTGGTAATTTTAACGAATTACATATTTGAATTAATGAATCACATCGGGATTCGTGAAATTATTGCTGGGGTTTATAATCCCCAGAAGATGAATAACCTACCCATTTGTCTTCCCTATGTTATCGATATATACAGGGGAACCTCATGCAAAATTTTTTCAGATTCATAAACCTTGATATTACTCGTTCTAATTGATCGTTTCATTATCTACAAGTATTGGCGAGTTCATGCATACCAGATTTGATAAATTTTGTTTTGTATTAAGGGTTTAATCAAATAAAAATTTAACCGAAACTATCTAACTTTTATAACTCTTAAATCGTTGATTGTAATATGAAATTGATGTAATCTGCGGTGTTAGGATTGTTATCGATGAATCGTATTAGGATTAATTAGAGTTTAATAGTTGTTTGGATATGTTTTAGTTGCAAATTGAATCGATTTTGACTTTCTTGTTCTTGTTTATTTTGACCTCGACCTTTGGAGTCAATTTAAGGAATTTAATGTATTATTCGTTAAAGATTAACGAATAACAAGGTTATTCGTTAATATGACGAATAACTCATCCATTCGTTAAAGTAACGAATGACTGGGTCTATTCGTTATTATAACGAATAACATGATCTTTCGCTAAAGTAACGAATGACTAACTGATTCGTTGTTGTAATGAATAAGTCAGTGATTCGTTAATACACATGAATAGATGACCTATTTGTTAAAGTAAAACATAATGAATGTACTCATTCATTCAAGTTAGTCTTAACGAATTAGATGTCATTCGTTAAACAGAAAGCCATTTTTAAATAATTTTAATACTAATGTATTTGCTTTTTCACAGTATGGCTGAAGAAAATAAACCTGATCTCGTACCCGAGCAACAACCTGATCCAGAGGTTATTGTTGATGCTTAACCAGAACCACAACCTGTGCTATTATCGTGGGACAAGAAGCACAATATATGTGCATTCTTATAGGATGACTTTTTTGGTTCTATTATGTTTGGAGGGATTATCAATTTCATGAAGACAACAAGGATCTATAGAGCTATCTCTACCGACACAGTCATCTACCAGAGTATTATTCGTGCATTCTGGGATACCGCTCGTTGTGTTGAGGGGGAGAACCATATTGAGGCGGTGACACAGGATAAACCGGTGGTTATCGACGTACCGGTTATACGGGATGTATTGGGGTTTAGAGATACTGTGGATGATCGGTGCGAGTTTGATCGGACTTTGATAAGGGGTTATTTGGTAGAGTAAGTTATAAGCGTGAATTGGATAAGTTGATGTACAATAAGGCGTATCTGTGCGAGCAATATAAGTATCTGTTATGTCAAACCCCAAAAACCTTAATATAACAGTGGAAGACTTAATCAACTAATTTGGGCGGTGACAGACATCGATTAGCCGTCAATATTTAAGCACAACATATTCACATACAAGTTGGACTTTTATTAATTATAAAATGTCATAAATCGCACGTGTAAGAGTACACGGTTTATTTAAAATACAAGTTCAACATTCAGGTATTACACCTGTTTTTCCCACATCATCTCCTCCGAAGTATCTACTTTTCATTTACTTGAAAACACGTTTAAAATATGCGTCAATACAATGGTAGGTAAGTTCTCAATTTAATAAAAACTTTCCCCAATTAATATTTATTGGCTTATGCCACTTGGTCCACACAGGACCAATATTTATAACTCGCTACCTTATCTGTAATTGGCCAATGTCTACTTTTGTTTTTCACACAAAAGTTATTCAATTTTCAGACCGGTCCTCACTTTACCACGAGAGACCATTTGGCCCCCCTTTCGCTATAAAAGTGAAAGTGCATAAAATTCAACATTTTATTTAAAAGTGTGATAGTTATAGACTAGCTAGGAATATAACAAATGTATGACTCCCTTAAATCTATAATCAAAGCGTACAACAATCGAAATATTTATCCCTTACCCTACCGGCGTGACCGGTGATGATAGGGCGTCACCCCGATAAATCTATCAATATTTCTATGCCTATTTAACTGTTAATGATTATAAGGCTGTGGAACTGTTCCCGATTTTTACACACGACAACCCGACCATATTGGTCAAATTTAATGTCATTCCAATAGCACAGTTGTCAAGATAAAATGTGTTTTGACCCAAACGTGTTTTCCCCTAAAAACATTTATAAAATTATTTAAATTTGTTAAAACAGTAGGGATTTATGAGAAACTCACATTTGTCTCAACAAAATTAACACATACAAGATGATACACAACCAGTTGATTCAAGATCTTAACAATAGTCATCCAATGATAACTGGATTTCCTATGTTTACTACAAAATATATTAACACATAACACATACACAAGTAGAAACGTATCCTAACTTAACTCGTTTATCCTCACGTGTCTTCTTTATCATAATTGTAATGATTAAATTACGAAGTTCTATCGTTTTAGAAAAAGGTAACCGACCCCGGATGTTTCAAATTATCGTATAATTTTAAACTTAGTTCCAAACTATCTTTATGTAACTAATACATTTCTCGAAACTAAAAATGGATGTTATTTAATAAAAAGTATATATATTTATTGTAGAATTATAATAAACTTTTATTAATCGGTTATCTAAATAATTTATTTGGTCCAAATATCGTGTGTGTGTATATATATATATATATAGGGAGAGGATCAAGAGAAAACTCATTTTTATAGAGAAAACTTAAAAAACTCCTAAAGAATTATTTTTAATTAAAAATAAAAAAATATTTTCAAATTTCTGTTTTTGCCATTATTCTTATATTTTCTTACCCTTTGCTCAAAAAAAAAAAAAAAAAAATTAAAAAAAAAACCGCTGTAATGCACATACGTATTACTGTGCGATACCGTTGTATTACGCATGTGAATTACTATGTATTTTTGAGTTTAATAGTGTTTAATTGCATATATTCAATATTTGTGTATTTTATATGTGTAGTAGTGTTGTATTGTATGAAAAAAAAAATAAAATAAAAGGCGATGTGGTGCCCATGTGCGTTAATGTTGTATTACACATACGTACTAATGTGTATTCGATATGTGTATTAGTCTTATATTGCATATATACAATAGTGTGTATCAAATATGTGCAATAGTGTTATATTCTATGCAATACAAACACTTTTGCATATATGCGATGCACACTATTACACATACGCACTATACCGACGAGATTACAGACAAAGTTTTTTTTTTTTTGGAATAATAACAACATATAAGAATAATGGAAACAAAATTTAAAAAAAAGTTAAAAATAGTTTTTTAGGAGTTTTTAAGTTTTCTTTTTAAGAGGAGTTTTCACTAGATCCCACCTATATATATATATATATATATATATATATATATATATATATATATATATATAGGGTTTGGATCAAATACAAATGAAATTAACGTGTTAAACGTGAGAATCAAGTAGAGTAATTATATATTCAAGTAGAGTAATTGTGTAATTACATCATTGAGTAATTACGTAATTACTCTATGGTGTAATTACATAATTACTCTATTTGTATATATAATTACTCTACTTAATTCTCATGTTTAGCATGTTAATTACATTTGCACGTTAACCCTCCCCTATATATATATATATATCATAAATTTACATGAAATCGTCCAAGTCTCGATTGTACCGTTTTTAACACTCGATATTAACTAACGGTTTTCTAATTAATTATTAACAACCTTTTCATTGTCCAAGTTATTTCCGATAACGATATTTATACTAATCTCTCGTTATATAATTTTCCAACACTTAAAGATATAAAATATATATACCTTTTCGCGTACGGTTCGAGTCTAGAAATCTGCTCAAAACCTGCATGCAATGCGATCCGGACATACCAACGCGTTGATTTTTGCGTCACGAACTTTTCTCCGGTCTCTGATCGTCCATACGACACCTCAAAACCTACATGCAACTCGTTTTAATAAACAATTTTCGTTTTGAAATCTGACTAGTACCTTACGAAGCATATAACTCACCATCCAGACATCTAATCATCGATCCCATTGGTCAAATCAAATAACCATGCGTTAGGAAGCTTCATCGAAAATTTCAGCTCGATCTGACGGTCGGATCTCCGGGAATCTTCATTTCTTTAAAGCTGCGTTTTCAAGATCCTCTTAGCGAACTGAGTCAGAAAACAAGCCTAAAAACCCAACTTAAGCTTCTACGATCCTCATCTCCACCGTTAATAATGATTATCTGTGGGTTATGAACCCTCTGTAAAATTATCAATTTGATCGGACTGTTAGATCTTTAGTTATGGAACGATCCTTACAGACATGCAAAACTTATACAATATGTCCGGATTTTAAAACGCGTTTTTAATGAACTTAAGCTCAAAATTAGGATGAGCGGAGCTTTCTATCGCGTTCGGGACGTCTAAAAATGGTTCCGGGTAAAAGACGGGCTTCGGCCGCCACCGGACCACCGCGCCGGACCACCACCGGCCACCGCACACCACCGCCAGAATGCCGCCGGCCTCCGGCCACCTTGCCGGAATCCTCTAAACTCTCTCTACCCTCTCCCTCTCCCTCTCCCTCTAAAATGAAGAAATATGTTGTATAATGAATGAAAAAGTGGGGGTAGCCCACTTATATAGGTGCGATTTTAAACGAGTTCTACGATTGCGTTTCGGTCTCTCGCTTACACAATCCCGCTACTTCAAGTGACGTTGTATTTTCCAAACACATTTCGTCAAAATACTTATACCGTTTCCAACTTAAATTTGTCTCGTTAACTTATTATTTCCACTAATAAGTTAATATCGATCGTTTTCTAGTGTCGGTGTCGGTTCCATCTTACTCTAAACTTAATAAAACTAGTGTAGTTGTTTTTCCAAAAAACAACCCATCCAAGCTTATGGTGTCTTTAGACTTATTTTATCCATATAATAAACTTAAAAATATGATGACGGTATTAACTTTTGCAAACTTATCAGTACAGGTGCTTTAACGACCGTGTTCGAAAATACTAATTTGCATTTTCCCGCTTCGTTATAACTTAGAATTGAGTCACGTTTTCGCCCTTGGTCTCGGTTTTAAATCCTCTATACTATTCAGCGGGATCCACCCATGGATATTTTCTTGAATATCGGGTTGAATATTCGCACGTTTAACCGAAAACGTCTGTTTCTTCTAACTTATCACCAAAATTTCCTTATTCAGTCTGACTTCTCACGTGCATTCCTTTATATATATATATATTACCTTCATTCTTAGTATAAAATAATATTTTAACTTATAGTCTTAATTTCTCACTTAACCCGGCCTAAACATGTCTTAATCTCGATTATGGAATATAATAATACTTTTTATTTTACTTGGTGTCACATTCTTCCCCCCTTATTTGAGTCTCGTCCTCGAGATTCGATAGAGCGTAGGGGGTTACATTCTAATGTTTTGCTTAAACTTTCTAGCCTGCTGGTAGCTTACCTTCATATAATTTTTCAGATTCTTATCATCACCAGGTGCGCTTTTCTGATTTGAATAAAATCTTTAGTCGATATTAACATCTTTCCTTGACCGCCAGGTAATCTTCTTTGAGACGATAGCGTTAGCTACTTATCATGGTATCAGTTTTTCTATCAAGATCCTTAATTAACTCTAGACCATAAGTTAAATAGTTATCTTTATGAGTGCCACTATGCTGCGCCAACACATACTCTACTTCATTATCTAAGCACACACCCAAACTTTGATAAGTCTATCAAAGTAAACTACTAGACCATGCCTCTAGTTTAAACACTGGTTCTCTAAAGTTAATCTTGTTTCTGATGTGAGGAGGAATTTATCTTGTCGATGCCTGCATTCATATTTGCCATCCTTCTAAGCTAGTCTTTCATGAAACGATACTAGTCGGTCTTTAGACGGAGTGCTGCAATTTTGTTTATTTCGCATCTTGAAAAGAGATTTATGCAAACGCCTTCTGTTTATATTGCTTCTTTCTATGACGAGTCATAAAGGATATTGTCATACGATTATTTCTTAGATTCCGAGGGATCTTTTACTCTTTAACCAAAAACATTCATTCAGTACGACATAAATGTTAAATTTCATCATACAGGAGGACCTAAGCATTTAATAATTCTTAACCATAAAAGGTGGGTATATGGCATAGGCTTGAAACAAATAGAATGACAACAATGAATTCACAACGGGATCACTAAATTTGTAGACGAAGCTACAACAATACGTAAAGTTCTTAGAATTTGTGGTTACAACTGCACAGCTGAAAAATATACAAAGGATAGCGCCTTACTACTATCTTTGATGAATAAAGAGATATCAACTCATTACCGTTTTTCAAGAATGCAATCGAAATTGATTAGGGAACGCATTTCCTACACACAGTTCAACATCACTATATACAATTCGGCGTGACGATATATAGTTTGGCATGACTGTGTTTAAGAACATGGTTCGTATATATAGTTTACTAGCGAATGGTATACATGATCTTCTGATTACATGGAGCTGTGTGTGAACTACCATCACACTTTGTTATAGCATAAGTACTGGGTGTAACTTAATATGACTTCATGAATCAAGCATCCAATTAAGATTTAATCTCTAGTGTTAAAAGTATTATGTAATACCTTTTAACATATGATTGGGTGTGCTTATATATATATATATATATAATTATTTCATCTAAGCACACCAAGCACACTTTTTCGTTAAAATGCTTAAATTTTCACAATGAATATCTGGTAATATAAAATAATCCGACGTCTTATTCTTTGATTACGTAACTTCCTAATAAGTATAAGTCATAATATACTCTGAATATTGTATCGATAACATATTCGTGCTAGATTTCTTAAACGTTTCTCTTGCAAAGGAATAGATCGACCTAGCATAGAATGTTAGTAAATCACACTTATTTTTGTGTTCGAGCCTAAGTCTTACGAGACTATACTCATTTTTTTTTATTTGCAAGAAAGCATAGACAAAATAAGATGTTGAAGGGGCAACAATATGACGTTATGAGGGAATGACAAAATTTGTGTATATACGCAATGCAACTAAAATAGTGGTTTCAATGGGGCCTAATAGTAACAAGGGTGGGGTCCATATACATTAGACAAGCCTTTTAATTAAAGGATAAGAAGTTGACGAGGGGTTACATTCTTTAAAAAGATACATAGTTAGTGTATCATACAGATATAACTGAGCATTAGTATGAGTGCGCATGATGCATGTCACGTAACTAATGATCGAATTTGAAGTTAGGATAGATTTGAGAGAACTGTTCAAGATCAGATTATTCAATCCTACCGAGAAAATCGAGTTCTGCGAGCACCAAGGAGGTTCGGTTCGAATTAATGAAGAGAAGTGTTAATTATAATTCTATGTTACGAAATCTTGCTACCAAGTAACGATATTAGTACTAACTGTGTGTTAGTTATCATTACTAAAGGAAGAAAATAACGAAATCATAGGTGATTAATTCCAGACAAAAGATCATATATTTATTGCTCTGGGCAATTGATAAATCGACTGAACTTTCAATTTGCGAGTAAAGTCTAAAAGTATAGGGCGGGCAAGAGTTTGAAATATATATTACTACCAAAGATTAGTCAAATGACCACGTGTCATTCTAAAGTCAGGTAGTAGGAAACATAGTATAATAATGATCTTACAAGATTGTTATCATAGGCTTTTAAATATAGACATTATTCAAGTAACTAGGTTCTGTAAACCTAATAACTTTTTATTTAGCCTTAATGGTATCAATGCATCTAAACTCCTTTTTAACAAAACCTGAGTATGGATACATCTTTCTTGAAGACTTAATCTCACAAAATCATTATTTTACATCGAATTAGGGTCGACGTTTCATTATGAGAACTAAGTTGTAAATTTTTACTAGATGTTGATCTCACGATTTTGGTCTTAGGTTCTGTAAAACGCTAATTGAGCCTAGGAATCCAGTCTCAAGACCGATACGTTAAGATCGTATCAATCAATACATTAAAGGAATGCCTTATTGATGATCAGTGCATTACATGATGAAGGAATACGTTAATGGAGGTCTAGAGAGCATCCGGCATGGTAACATTACTTTAGTCGTAAATATGGCACGGATCTATATGCATTTCACTATGGAAGGCCTATAGATAGGCATGCCAGATTTGTTAGAACTTTATTAACGCATGAGGTCTTTCCATAGCCCATTCGCTAAACACCTTTAGCGAATGGGTGTATTTTAACGAATGAGGCTTCATTCGTTACACTGTAGAAACGAATGGGATCCTAACTTAATGAATAGTCCTAGTCTTTAACGAATGGACCTCATTCGCTAAACATGCTTAGCAAATGAGCCATTTTACATTAAGTGTAAAGACTATACTAACCATACTCTATTCGAACGGTTGCGAACACCAAATCTGTGCACTAACAAGTTCTAGAGTTTTAATTACTAATTATGTGATTATATTCATCATCATTATCAGTAGTGAGGGGCCTACTGATTTGAGGAAATCACACTTAACTTAATTTCGGAAAAAATATTTTTGAAGCCGATAGTTTGTTTTAATTAGTGAAAATAGCATGATTGTCATATAATCTTTATGGGCAATTGATTGGTTGGCGATGACTTATCTCTTTTCCATTATAAGGGAATTTGAAACATGTGGGGTCCATAAGAATTTGCACAGACTTGACAATCTTAGGCTTAGTGGGTAGTCATGAATATCGGAGACATAATTAATCAGACCACTTAGAATCTCCGGAGTGCTTCTAGTCTTAAATGTGACTTAGAGATTATTAAGAAATTACACGATTAGTGTAACATCAAAGGACTTCAGGTTGCGTGTTTAGAATGTATGTATTAGACTTTTGACAAGAGCTACGATGCCTACTTGTCTGATTTAGTCTATACACAACATTTGGTTGTCGCACATGTACAAACACGATGCCAATTATTATACAAGGGATGTATAAATAAGTGTCAAATAAGAATATTAAGCGGAACAATCATTAGAACTGACGCATTTGCGCGTAATGTCATCCTCGAGTTTGGCAAATAGGAATATCCTACTCATGCCTAAATTTCAACGGAGACGATATCCTTAATAAAGATATGAGACATGTCCTACATGCTCAAAATCCTTTGATGTAGCTACCCGAGTCAACTGTAATATCCTAAATCCGCAAAGGAATTTATACAACATTTACCCTAATAATATGATCATCAAGATTTAAGATACAGAGCAAAACTTGTTTAGACATAAGAACTGGCACGTATGCCATCAAGAGATCAATATAATGAAGACATACGAATGTAATAATGGTGCAAGGATCACCGCAAAGTACACATGACTAAGTCCAAAGATGATATAATGATCGCTGGAATCGAAAGAAAGGATTCTTTAAGATTTTAAGCCAGAGTGTAATCGCAACGAATTCCTTATTGACGAATCAAAGTTTTAGGGGAACAAACTTTTAGGAATTGATGGATGACTTGCTGATTACTATCGCATCCCCATTAGTAATTAACTATCATATTATACTCATAGGTCATCACAATGGAATTTCCTAGAATTCTCTCGTGCCTGTAAATTCACAATTACGTGATATCAAGTGTAATTGTCAATTTACCCTACAGGATCATTCTAGTATTCTCCCACTGCGGGCCATAATGTAGTAACACAAGTTTGCGAAAAGATACATGTATTATATACTAATAACATATTCACCCATTCATTTTTTTTAGAATCCATATAAGTACTTTAATTTGTGAAATCGCGTACACTAAAGTTGACCAAGTTTTCTCCCCACAGTTGGAATATTTACATTCAAATATTAGGCCTTCTTAATATCCAAGTCATAGTACCATTGGCTAATATTTCGATGTGCTAAAACAGTGTTAACGTGTTGAGAGATTAGTTGAGCTATTCCTTCAGAGTAGGTTGATAATCCATATCTTCCACTAGCAGAATTTTGTCTTGTTTTCGGTGGCATTTTGTCATTTATGTTATTTTCGAATAACATTGATAAAACAATATTCATTATTATTATTAAATGTGTGTGACTAAATATAGGAAATAATCACGTTCACACAATAATCAATAAATCAGCCAAAGATCATCATAACATTTTAACTTGGAAAATTATAATACTTGTTTAGAAGTTAATAAAATAACTACAATAATAGGTGTGAATATGCATCAGCACCAATTACAAGTATTTAAATTTTCCATACTAAAATATCCAAGGCATGCGATGCCTATCTAGATTAACAAGAGAAAATTATTAGAGGTCTAAGTACTCAATCAATGGTTATAGCACCTTAACCGAAACAGTACTGGTGCCTACAACTAAGTTACACAACCTTATGAATCTCTAGTGGTAGGGTCACATTGTCATCCTCAATCCACTTATTACTTGAATTAGCCATAGGATGATTAACAGTAACAAATGCAAATTGATCTGGGTAGAAAGACGACATGTAGCCAAAAGCTAGTAGGGGAGTAGGTAATAGAAGTGCATGCACGGTTGCCAACATAACAGAGGTTGGTGGAAGCGGTCCCCCGACTCACCGTTAGTGTTGTGTACTTCGTTAATAGTGTGTGAATCAGGCGTTTGTGACATAATTCGTACTAGGTAATCCTAATAAAATAAAATATAAATAACATGTAAAATTTATCAATTAAATTTCACATAATACATAAACAAACTGAATGCAATATTTTCTTTTGCATTTCTTATAAAATTTGTTTATAAAATTTTTCAGCTTCGGGAAGTGGGAAAATGTTCTTTTTCAAATACTGGGTTATAGTCTAAATATTTTTTATCAAAAATTTCTAGTTCCCTATAACCAATGCCTCTGATACCAACTTCTGTCAGACCCCAAAAACCGTAATATAACAGCGTAAGACTTAATCAACTAATTTGGGCGGTGACAGACACCGATTAGCCATCAGTATTTAAGCACAACGTATTCACATACAAGTTGGACTTTTATTAATTATAAAATGTCATAAATCACACGTGTCAGAGTACACGATTTATTTAAAATACAAGTCAAACATTCAGGTATTACACCTGTTTTTCCCACATCATCTCCTCCGAAGCATCCACTTTTCATTTACCAGAAAACACGTTTAAAATATACGTCAACACAATGGTAGGTGAGTTCTCAATTTAATAGAAACTTTACCCAATTAATATTTATTGGCTTATGCCACTTGGTCCACACAGGACCAATATTTATAACTCGATACCTTGCCTTTAATTGGCCAAGGTCTACTTTTGTTTTTCATACAAAAGTTATTCAATTTTCACAGTGGTCCTCACTTTACCACGAGAGACCATTTGGCCTCCCTTTCGCTATAAAAGTGAAAGTGCATAAAATTCAACATTTTATTTACAAGTGTGATAGTTATAGACTAGCTAGGAATACAACAAATGTATGAATCCCTTAAATCTATAATCAAAGCGTATAACAATCGAAATATTTATCACTTACCCCACCGGCGCGACCGGTGATGATAGGGCGTCACCCCGATAGATCTATCAATATTTCTATGCCTATTTAACAGTTAATGATTATAAGGATGTGGAATTGTTCCCGATTTTTACACACGACAGCCTGACTATATTGGTCAAATTTAAAGTCATTCCAATACCACAATTGTCAAGATAAAATGTGTTTTGACCCAAACGTGCCCCAAAACATTTATAAAATTATTTAAATGCGTCAAAGTAGTGGAGATTTATGAGAAACTCACATTTGTCTCAGCAAAATTAACACATACAAGATGATACACAACTAGTTGATTCAAGATGTTAACAACAGTTATCCAATGATAACTGGATTTTCTATGTTTAATACAAAATATATTAACACATAACACATAACACAAGTAGGAACGTATCCTAACTTAACTCGTTTATCCGCACGTTTCTTATTTATCATAATTGTGGTGATTAAATTACGAAGTTTTATCGTTTTAGAAAATCGTAACCGACCCGGATGTTTCAAATTATCGTATAATTATAAACTTAGTTCCAAACCATCTTCATATCAGTAATACATTTCTCGAAACTAAAAATGGATGTTATTTAATAAAAAGTTTATATATTTATTGTTGAATTATAATAACCTTTTATTAACCGGTTATCTGAATAATTTATTTGGTCCAAATATCGTATATATATAGGGGTGAGATCTAGTGAAAACTCCTTTTAAAGAGAAAATTTAAAAACTCCAAAAAAAACTATTTTTAACTTAAATTTTTTTTTTTGAAGTTTCATTTTTTCCATTATCTTGTATGTTGTTATTGGTTCCAAAAACAAAAAAAAACCTTGTCGGTAACCTCGTCGGTATAGTGTGCATTGCATATATGCAAAAGTGTTTTTGTGGCATAAAATACAATAGTGCATTTGATATACACTATTGTATGTATGCAATATAAGACTAATACACACATCGAATACACATTAGTACGTATGTGTAATATAACATTAACGCACATGTGCACCATATCGACTTTTATTTTATTATTATTTTTTTCCATATAATACAACACTACTACACATATATAATACACAAATATTGAATATATGCAATTTAACACTATTAAACTCAAAAATACATAGTAATACACATGTGTAATACAACGGTATCGCACAGTAATACGTATGTGCATTACAGCGGGTATTTTTTATTTTTTTTATATTTTTTCGAGCAAAGGGTAAGAAAATATAAGAATAATGGCAAAAACAGAAATTTGAAAATATTTTTTTATTTTTAATTAAAAATAATTCTTTAGGAGTTTTTAAGTTTTCTTTCTAAAGAAGAGTTTTCTCTTGATCATTTCCCTCTATATATATATATCATAAGTATACACGAAATCGTCTAAGTCTTGATTGTACCGCTTTTAACACTCGATATTAACTAACTGTTTTCTAATTGATTATTAACAACCTTTTCATTGTCCAAGTTATTTCCGATAACATTATTTATACTAATCTCTCGTTATATAACTTTTTCAACACTTAAAGATATAAAATATATATACCTCCTCGCGTACGGTTCAATTCTAGAAATCTGCTCAAAACCCGCATTCAATGCTATCCGGACATACCAACACGTTCGTTTTTGCGTCACGAACGTTTCTCCGGTCTCGGATCATCCATACGACACCTCAAAACCTACATTCAACTTGTTTTAATAAACTATTTTCTTTCTGAAATCTGACCAGTAACTTACGAAGCATATAACTCACCATCCGGACATCTGATCATCTATCCCTTTGGTGGAATCAAAGATCTATGTGTTAAGAAAGCTCACCGAAAATTTCAGCTCGATAGGACGGTCAGATCTCCGGGAATCGTCATTTCTTTAAAGCTGCGTTTTCAAGATCCGCTCAGCGAACTGAGTCCGAAAACGAGAATAAAAACCCAACTTAAACTTCTCCGATCCTCATCTCCACCGTTCAAAATTATTACCTATGGGTTACGAACCTTCTATAAAAATATCAAGATTATCGAACAGTTAGATCTTCGGTTATGGAACGATCTTTACAGACATGCAAAATTTATACAATCTGTCCAAATTTTAAAACGCATTTTTAATGAACTTAAGCTCAAATTTAGAATGATCAAAGCTTGCCATCACGTTCGGGTCGTCAAAAAATGGTTCCGGGTAAAAGAAGGGCTTCGGCCGCCACCGGACCACCACCGGCCACCGCACACCACCGCCGGATAGCTGCCGGCCTTCGGCCACCTTGCCGGAATCCTCTAACCTCTCGCTACCCCCCTCTCTCTCTAAAATGCATGAATATGTTGTATAATGAATGAAATAGTGGGTGTAAACGAGTTTTACGATTGCGTTTCGTAATAGGTGCGGTTTTAAACGAGTTTTACGATTGCGTTTTGGTCTCTCGCTTCCGCGATCCCACTACTTCAAGTGACGTTGTATTTTCCAAACATATTTCATCAAAATATTTATTCCGTTTCCAACTTAAATTTGTCTCATTAACTTATTATTGCCATTAATGAGTTATTATCGATCGTTTTCTAGTGTCAGTGTCGGTTCCGTCTTATTCTAAACTTAATAAAACTAGTGTAGTTGTTTTTCCCAAAAACAGCCCATCCAAGCTTATGGTGTCTTTTGACTTATTTTTTCCATATAATAAACCTCAAAATATGACGACGGTATTAACTTTTGCAAACTTATCTGTACAGGTGCTTTAACGACCGTATTCGGAAATACTAATTTGTATTTTCCCGCTTTGTTATAACTCGGAATTGAGTCACGTTTTCGCCCTTGGTCTCGGTTTTCAATCCCCTACACTATTCAGTGGGATTCACCCATGGATATTTTCTTGAATATCGGGTTGAATATTCGCACGTTTAACCGAAAACGTCCGTTTCTTCTAACTTATCACCAAAATTTCCTTATTCGGTCTGACTTCTCACGTGCATTCCTTTATATATATATATATATATATATATATATATATATATATATATATATATATATATATATATATTACCTTCATTCTTAGTATAAAATAATATTTTAACTTACAGTCTTAATTTCTCACTTAACCTATCCTAAGCATGTCCTAATCTCGATTATGGAATATAATAATACTTTTTATTTTACCAAGTGTCACATGTTACACGTGCTTATACATTGCTTAGGTGGACGTAAAGGTGGTTACGATGAGTGTCGTATCATGTTGCAGTCAGCCTTTGTTGCTTTGGTTCTCAACAAACCATTCAACTTTTCGGAGATGGTTTTCTATCATTTAAAGGAGAAGTGCATGACACTTCAGCATCGTTTCTTAATGTATCCTCGATTTCTCCAACTTATTATCAACGATCTGCAACATGACTTGGTGAAAGACCCTACGAATAGAGATGATCTTATGGTTCTTGATCATATGAACCTGGACACTATGAGGCGTATTCATATATATCATGGACAGAAGTTACATAAAAGACCATGGTATAAGCGTTTGATTGGCCATCTTGCCAATATTGATTATGAAGCCCCACCTGATCGCTAGGCTCATGATAATTTAGATTCAGAACATCAAGGTGGTGTTGGTGATGCGGGTGATGATAATGACGGTGGTCAGGGTCCGAGTCAAGGTTTATCTAGTGCTGAGATGAGGAAACGTAAGGGTAAAGAGCCTATGATGGAAAAGGCTGTTAAACCGAAGAAACAGAGGGTTAGATGTGGAACCGGTATTGAAATGCCGAGTCATCCTCCGATTCCTACTATCAGATCGTCTATACCTATTTCTGTTCCTTCTTCAGTGGATCCTTTGATTCCTAGATCTCCTATCCTATTCCAGTGATGCCTACTTCTCCAGTTGTTCCTCCATCTATCATTGTGTTGACTACTACAGTGACTGATCCTCGATTTGGAGATTTACCACAGACTATCCTTTCGACGATACCGAGCCCGCAAGCGCAAATGGCTCCGACTAGTCTTTCTGTGATATCGAGACCTGAGTATTTGTTTATGTTGTTTAATCGTCCTCAGGGTCCGACGCAGCCTGCTCACCCTAACTTTTATCAGATGTCACCTCAAGCCCAAATGTTTTAGCTGCTGAACTTGATGCATTTGCAACAAACACAAATGACAACCGATAGAGTATTCCAAGAGCAGATGCGTATCGAGCAACGGAATATGTATCGACATATTCAGTTTATTCAAAAGGAGAACAAGGATTTAAAGGCCTTTGTTGCTGCTCAGGGGTAGAGGTTGAACAAACAGGATGAGATCATTTTGCAGCTTACATGTAAAGAAGATGAGCTAAGAAAATTAAAGAATGATGATCAAGATCCTGATATGGGTGGAGGTAATAGTGATCAGCAACCGGGCGTTACTTCATCGTCGGCAGGTAAAAAGGCTAAAACAAGTGGTAGTGGAGGTAATAACTTACAGATCATTTCTTACAAAGATTACACGAATGTTAAGCCGGTCAATATGATCGTGGATAACATGATCTTGTTTGTTGGAATGGATGGGGTTGTTAGAAGCATGGTGAACTGAATGCTGATGAGATAGAAAAGTGCGAGTTTGTTTAACACTCGTTAACAAAAGAACAAATCCCTCTGCTTCTGGGTTTAAACGAGGAGGAAATGGAAGAATTGGGTAAAACGGTGGATGTGGTAGTAGAGTTTGAGCCGAGTGCTAATAAGGGTGTTCTACGTGGGAATATGCCATCTGATTATGATGAGGTTGAGGTTGAAGACGTAACTATAGAGGAGTATCCAGACATGTATACTACGAACAATGCTAGTCTGGTATTCCGTTTTTCACTACAGCACACTTTGATGCTGAAAAAGAACGTCCGAGGCAAGAAAGAGAGAAGTGGAATAAAGGTTCTGAAACTAGTACTGAAACATTGAAGGAGAGGAAAAGAAAACGTGCTTTGGATGGTATGTTCAGACACAACATTGAGAAGATGAACAAGATGATCGAGACTCTTCATTACAATGAACGAGAAGAAATCAAGCAAGCGAAGACTCGAGCATCGGCATACCAAATGAAGAAGTATATGAGCCCGAGATCGGTGAAAGGTAATATTGTTTCATGGCTTTACGAATCGGAGCTTAAAGTATACGTAGTTAAATGGGAACACGGTATTTATTATTTTAAGTGTATTATCGACGTGTTATCCATGCCACATTGGGATGTGAGAACCTTGGCCAACCAACCATTCATAAATCGGGGTAAAAATCAATGGGCCAATTGGCTTTATGAACATCTCATACATGAAGCTCGTCGTGGTTTCAAGTTCTTCAAGCTGTAGGTGGCTACTAACAAGTATATCGACGAGATCGATAAATGCACAGGTTGGAGGAAAATGGTGCTACAGGTTAAACCGTGTAAGACGATGAAGAGCCCTTAGAGTCTGTTTACTAAGTACAATCGTTGGTATTATGATAATCATACGGGTGAAGAAGTCATTGTATTAGGATCGGGAATGAAAACGGAGTTCATTTGCTTGATTGATCCGATGTGGTTGGTTAACTTATCGGAGTCTGACAAAGACGCGTTATTTCATAATCAGATTCGATTTGCAGATCTGAAAGACTTTGATCTTGCTATGCAGTTCCAGCGAGTCGTTCAAGTATGCTACGCATTCAAGATTCATAGTTGCAACGATTGGTCAACAAAGATGTTCAAGAGTTAAAGTATTTTGAAGATTATAAAGAGCACGAGACGAGGGGGAGTTTGTTGATGCATAGTTTGACATCTCGGTCTTCATAATGTATTATTATATTATATAAATGTATTAAGGGCATTTTGGTAAATAATGTATTTGCTCATTCGCCTAGTGTAAGGCATGTTGGGCCATAGTTTATGGTTTATGCTTTGTAGTATTGGGCTTAGTTGGGCTATATTATGTAAACCGAAATCTATTGATTTCGGTGGGCTTTAGTTTGTTTTGGGCCTAGGTTGGTAGACTATATATACGTTGTATGTCATTCATTGTAGGGTTGTTCGTCTAAGTTTGTCGATCACCCATGTAAGTTTGTTAAGGGCTTAAAGCACCCGACGTATCAATATATGTGTGTTTTGAAGCTTGCTCATCGTGTTTCATTATCATTGTGTTGGTGCTAGGGAATCGGCTTATTGATTAGTTTCCGCCTAATCATTGAGTTATTTGACATCACATTGAAAGATACTTTCTCGGGACTTAAAATTGGTACCAGAGCCTATTGACCTTTTCTAGGCTCCGTTAAAGGTGATATCAAGGATTTTACCGGCGATTCACGGGTGTGTTTTTTGGCTGAAGATTTCTAGATCTTGAAGAACTATTCTTCATGTTCTTCGGCTGGTGAGAGTTTTCGGAATAGATTTTGGTAAATCTTGAGTTTAATTCAAATCCTATCATTTTCGGGATTTAGTTAAATATTCAAAGATTACCATATCTTGAGCTATTCTTAATTCTCGGATAGATTTCAAGGTTCTCGGGAAGATTTCGAATTTCTCGGGAAGAGTTCAGTGCTCTCGGATAGATTTCAAGGTTCTCGGGAAGATTTTGACATTCTCGGGAAGAATTCAGTGTTCTCGGAAAGATTTCGACATTCTCGGGAAGACTTCGACGTTCTCGGGTAGATTATTGAGTTCTTGGGCATTGTTGATTGTTCTCGGTCAACTTTCAGAGTTCTCAGAAAACTTCTTTGTTCTCGGTTTTTGTGATAAGAATTCTTAGTTTTTGGTCAAGCTTAAGATGGACACATCAGCTAGTGCAACTTCCAATGCTACCTTACATCAAGAGCTCGATTCAATCATGGGGACTACCACACGCGTGCCCATTTACTGTCTTCAGAAGGATTTGTTGTGTTGAAGTTCAGGTTTGAGAAGTATGTGAAGGCAAAGGATGCAAAACTATGGAGGAGCGTTGTTAGAGGACCTCAGGTTATTACTTACCAAAGAGAGGGTTCTGACGAAGTGGAGACGAAGCCAATTGAGTTGTATTCGGATGTAGATTTTGATAAGGTTGAGCAGGATGAGAAGGCTCAAGCTACATTGACCATGGCTCTTTCACCTGAAATTACCCTGGGATTTAGGGAGTTAAATTATGCGAAAGCGCTTTGGGAAGCTCTCATTGAAGTGTTTGAGGAATATCAAGACATAAGGAGAAGTAGGCAGGATCTCCTAACACAACAGTTTAACATGTTCAACTATGTCTTGGGAGAATCTCTAGAGAAACAGCTACACAGGTTTATCTCATTAGTCATGGAGATGAGATCAGCCAACATGTTTAGTCGGATATCTACAAAGGAAGATTGGAATCTTCTCAACCTCCTCAAGAAATCAGCTAAGTATGGACTACAAGCAAGCTTGGATCATCGAGCATAGTTACTACCTCGAGCATGATCTTCCAGAACTATCTTAGTGAATTCTTCTAAGTGTTGAAGGTTTCGAGCAAACTACACTTCTCCGAGCAAGAGTGTTCTTCTATCGAGTATGGATTGCCACTCGAGCAAACGACTTGATCATTCAGGTTTTAGCCAAGTGATTTGAGCACAAGTAGTCCGAGCACATTGGTGATGAGCATGGATGCAATAAGAAGATGTCATATGTTCAAAGTATAAACTTCGAGCATGGTTCAGTTCCGAGCAAGCCTCACATCTGAGCATGCTGAAGATTGCTCAATAAGTTAAGGCAGGATTGAAGACTTCAAGAAGAATACGCTTACTCGATGGACAAAATCGAGCAAAGCAAGGATTAGTCAAGAAGGATGAAGCATGTTAGAGGAGAATAATTTCTATCAGAAATTATTCTAAGTAAAGTGTGCTCAAAGTCCATCGTCTAGCATGCACTACATATCAAGTCTGCTCGAGCAAGATACATATCATGCTCGAAGACTTTTACTTGTATTTTATCTGTCATTCATTAAGTAATAATTAGGGGATTCTAGAAGGAATGTCAGGGGCTATAAATAGCGTTCTAGGTTTCCATTTTAGGCATGAGTGGATAGGAACGGAATACGAGAGAAAAAAAAATTCTAACGAATATTCCCTTGGTCTCCTCGTACATCGGTCGCCGCCGTCACGAAACCCTAGACATTCCTTTCACTGTTCCATTGAATGATATATTAACTGTAGTGAATCTTTGTCTTTGATGTTCTTACCGACTATATTTCATTGTTTAGTTGTTATTATCTAATACCTTCATTCCCATCCGTTGAATATTCTGATTCCGCCGGGATATTCAATAGGCCTTTGGGTTATTAGATCTGTGTGTTCTTGTCAACCTACTTAAGGTTTGACCAGATTTACAGTCCTGACAAGTGGTATCAGAGCTGTGGAAGCTTGCTAAAGGCCACGGGATTGAAGGTTTGTGATAAAGTTTGAAGCTTTACAAAGTATCCGTCTGTGAAAGTTCAGATCTGAGAAGATGGATGATCAAGAGGTATCAACAAACAAGATTCCCAGGTTAATCGGACAAGAAAACTTCATTAAATGGAAAGTGTTGTTTGAAGCTGCAGTAAACTACAATGACCCTGAGCTGTGGAACTCAATCAGGGATGGACAATATGTTCCATCTTTCGCACCAAACAATAATGCCACTATTGAAAGCAAGATGAAGAAGCGAGACGACAAGGCACTATCAATGCTGAAATTAGATCTCTCTTGGGAGATATTGACCAGTGTCAATCATCACAAAACCGTAAAAGAGATGTATAATGCAGTTATTGACATGTTTGAGGGTAACACAGAGCTCAAAGACATCAAAAAGGACAGACTGAAACAGCAATTGGACCGTTTCAAGTTCAAGAAAGGTGAACGACGAAAGTCAGTGCTACAAAGATTCATGACTATTGTGAATGAAATCAGAACAACTGACGTACAGATTTCTGATTTTGAGCTGAATAAGAAACTGCTGTCCTCTTTTTCTGGAGAATGGTACACAGCCAGCAAGTTCATTAAAGAAAAGGCTAATTTTCCCAACTTCAAGTTGGATGATGTCTTAGCATTTCTAAAAGCTGCTGAACATGAGATGATCGAAAACAACATGATAAGAGAAGAGAAGCCTAGCTTCCCAGTGACAAATGCTTTAGTGGCACCTATGGAAAATCTCACTCTTAAGTCTCAACAGCAGCTAATAGTGGAAGAGCCTTCTGAATTAGGATCAATGTGTGGAGGAAGTCAAGCAAGGTTTAATGTTCAAATGATTGAAGATGATGCTGCTTCTACATCCAGTGGACACCCTCCTTACACACAAAACAACTCAAGTCATGGAACAGAATTATCAAGCATTATTCTCCTTGTTCACTGATTCCTACCATGCCTTTGTTGTAAAGAATCTGATAAACACAAGTATAGTGTTAGAAGACCTTGAACAGATAGATGTGGATGACCTTGAGGATATGGACATAAAGTGGCAAGCTGAAATGTTGGCAGTCAGAAGCAAAAGGCTATACAACAGGACTGGGAGGTCATCTTTCTCAGGACCCAATGACCGTATTGGATTTGACAAGTCTATAGCCATTTGTTACAATTGCCAGCAGCCAGGACACTTTGCCAGGGAATGTAACCAACCAAAGAAATTTGGTAATTAGGTGAATCAGAATCAGTTATATCAGAACCAGCATCAGAATTACCAAGGAACTCAACATAGAAATCAGCTAGTTAATCACAATCCCTATTATAATCATAACATACCCCAGCAACAATAAACTCAGCCACAACAAAGAAACAATCAGCTTCAAATACAGGGCAATCAAAACAGAGCAAATGCCAATGCTATGAATCAGGCTAGAGATCAAGGAAATGTTGCAGTGACTATGGTACCACAAGATGGGGAGTTTGATTGGAGCAACCATGCAGCTGAGATGGAAAAAGCCAATATTGCATTCATGGCTAAGGTGCAGGAAAAAGGAGAATCTTCTGGATCACAGGTACAATCTGAACCCTCTATTTCTGATCTTCTTTTAACAATTGATGAACTCAACAAGGAGATTGGAAAGTGAAATCTGAACGTGGAAGGAAAGAGGCTTTTCTAAATGTCTATGAGACAAGTGAAGACACATATGAAATCAGATTAAAAGTCTAGAGGAAGATTGGATGCAAGCCTACACGACTCAATCGAAGATGACCATAGAGATTGAAGGTCTAAACAGGATGTATACTGAAGAGAAGCTCAAGAACTCTGAGTTGCTGATTCAAATGGAATTTCTGAAGAACCTTGTGACTACTGGAAATATAGTAGGATATGTAGAAAAGATAACCCCTGAATAGAAATACAAAAAGGGTGCCACCACCTTTTTGTGACAAATATCCACTCAAGGTGGACAAAGAGAGCAGAAATGAATATCTAAAGCAATTTAAGAGTGTGTTTGAAGATAAACAAGAATTTGTGAAGATATATGAAAATGTGACTGTGAGTAAAGAAGGTGAATTTGTTTTAAAGGAGATTACAGAGGCAAATGAAAAGGAAGTGGAAAAGTCTGTTGGAAAGAAGAAATGGAGTAAGTACTCCAGTGAAGAAAGCACTTGGAGTTTCAGAAGTGACAGATCTTCAGATGACCAGAAGAGAAACAAGAAGGCTTCAAAGAAGAAGAACAGTGAACAAATGCCAAATGTACTAAAAACAACCCCTAAACTTAAGAAGCATTATGAAAAGATAAGGAGATAACATAGGGTGTTTGACATATGTGAAAGTCCTCAACCAAAGAGCAAGAATAATAAATCAAAGAGCTACACATATGACCAACATCCTCCCATTTATCCTGTGTTCTCTAACCATGAGCTATTTGACATAGGGGATGTTGAATATGTTCCAATAAGACGGAATATGGCTAGTCAAGAAACAAGTTTCTCAAGTCCTCCATCTAAACTGAAGAAGATCGACTTTGTCAAAGAAAAGTACCCTCAAGTACCTGATGTGAACAAGCCAATCAGAATGGATTTCACAAATTCTCTATGCCCCAAAACCTCCTTAGTCTTTGACTTTCCAAAGCCAAGTGACAGAATCAAGGACAAGCAACTGCTTGAAGACATGGGAAGCTTTACAAGAGTATGGTGCAAGAAGTGTGATGCCTATGGACATCATAGTGATTCATGTTGGGTTGTGGAAGAGAAGAGACATTTGAAGTTCCTGACATTGTCTGTGGATTTGATATGAAAGGATACAAGGAAATGTATGAAAAGTATTTGAATGGAGAAAAGAGTTCATCTGATGATTAGAAACATAGGTTGACATTGGAAAAGAAGTTGAAGTCAGTTCTGAAGATCAATGAAGTATCAAAAGCATCAGACAAGGCTGTAAAAGGAAAGAGGTCAAATGAAAAAGAAAACTCAAAAGCGAGATCTGGTGTTCTGAATGGAGATGAAAATTTATACAGAAACAAGGTTTTGAACCAAGGGGTTATCAATGGAGAACCAAGAAAGAAATAAACAACTGGAAAGACAATGTGATTGACAAAATTGAAGAAAGCATCAAGTCACCAGTTCAATATGAATCTGATTATGATGAATCATGTGAAACAGTATATGAAGATCCAGTTCCAACTTCTGTTGAAGTTCAACATGACTTTGACTTACAAACTAATATAGTTTGTAGCTCAGACTGCAACTAATCTCTATGTGTGTGTATGCAGGAACAGTCCTTGGATGGAAATGATATATGGTACATGGAGATGGATGTTCCCGGCATATGACCTGTGATAGGGAAGCACTTGTAAATTATGAAAGAAAGTTTGAAGGACCTGTTGCCTTTGGGAGTGATGAGAATGGAGGAAAAATTGTTAGCAGAGGCACTCTTACAAATGGCAAAGTATCTTTTGAGATGTGTTGCATGTTGAAGGACTACAATATTATATACTCAGCATATCTCAGGTGTGTGATAAAGGATACGAGGTAACCTTCAATGATGACCATTGCCTGATTCTCAAGCCTAAATTTGTCATTCCACCAGAAATGATAATGATGATGGCTCCAAGAAATGGGAACCTCTATGAGCTGAGAATGAAGAATGCAATCTCTAAGGTGGTTCATGCTTTGTTTCTAAATCCACTGAAAATGAAACAAGACTATGGCATAGGAAGATGTGTCATGTCAATCTCAAAAACATGAATGAATTGGTAAAAGGTGAGCATGTTGTGGGACTTCCAACTAGAGAATTCAAGTTAGAGGAAAAATGCTCCTCATGTCTCAAAGGAAAGCAACACAAGTCATCACATAAGAGCAAAATGATAAATTCAATAGATGAAGTGCTGAAATTACTTCACATGGATTTGTTTGGTCCTGTAAGTGTTCCAAGCATCGAGAAGAAGAGATTATATTTGGTTATTACTGATGATTTTTCAAGGTTTACATGGGTCTTTTTCATGGGAAGCAAGGATGAGACTCCAGAGTTAATCAAGACTTATGTATTGAAGATGGAAAATCAACCTGAGAAGAGGGTGAAAGTGATTAGAAGTGATAATGGGTCAGAATTCAAGAATGGATTTAAGGAAGAATTCTGCACTTCTAAAGGGATCTTTCAACAGTATAGTGCTCCAAGAACCCCTGAGCAGAATGGTGTTGTAGAAAGAAGAAATAGAACATTGATTGAAGCTGCAAGAACCATGATAGCTGATGCAAACTTACCAGTAACTTTCTTGGCAGAAGCTATCAACACTGCATGCTATGTGCAGAACAGGGCCCTATTGAATAAAGCTTACAACAAGACTCCATATGAGATTATCTTCACAAGAAAACCTTATGTGAAGTTCTTGAAGCCTTTTGGTTGTAACTGCTCACTACTGAATAGAAAGGATTATCTAAACAAGTTTCAATCCAAATCTCTGGAATGTTTCTTTGTGGGATATTCAACTCAATTAAAGGGTTATAGAGTGTATGTTAAAGAGCACATGGTGGTCATTGAGTCCTCAGATATAATCTTCAATGAAAATCACTTTAACAATGTAGAAGGACCAAAATGGTTGTTTGATCTGTAAAAGATGATTAAATCATTCAAAATCTACAATGAAGACATGGATGACAGCTTGTTCAGAACAAGTATTGAAGAGAAAGGAAAGCAAAATCAGATTGATCTGGACAAGCTGTGGTCATCTGTTGCATCAGGAGAGAAAGGATTCAACTTTGAGAGAAGCAACCGAAGACCAAATGAAATGGAGATCTATGATCATGAAGCTGCAATTGAAGTATCCAATGAAGGTCCAAGTGAAATGGAAAGTGAACCAATGCAGAGTCAACAATAGAATCAACCTGAAGAGACAGACAGATTTGAAGACAAATTCCAGTCATTGTTTGATTCTCTTCATATTGGAACTAATGAAGCATCCTCATCTGCAAACACTCTAAACCAAGTGACTACTGAATCTGAAGAAGTTCCTTAGAATGAAACTACTGATGTGGATATGACAAATCTTGAATAAGAAGTAACAACAAATTAAATTGTTCAGACTACCTCTATTGAAAGAAATCATCTTGCAGAGAACATTATTGTTGACTTGCATAAAAGAGTTACAAGAAGTTTTTCTGAAAAGGCAAACATATGTCTCTATGCTTGTTTTCTATCCCAAATTGAGCCTAAGAACATCAACCAAGCCTTAAAAGACAAAAGCTGGGTGGAAGCCATGCAGGAGGAGTTGGCTCAATTCAGAGACTTGCATGTTTGGGATTTGGTTGACAAACCCAGAGGAAAATATGCAATTGGCACCAAGTGGGTATTCAAGAACAAGAAGGATGAAAGAGGACTGGTTATCAAGAACAAAGCAAGGCTGGTGGCTCTAGGGTGCTTATAAGAAGAAGGGGTAGACTTTGAAGAAGTGTTTGCCCCTGCCAGATTAGAAGCCATCAGAATCTTCTTAGCATATGCAGCATCCATGAACATCAAAGTCTATCAATTTGATGTCAAGTCTACATTTCTGAATGGGAAGATTGATGAAGAAATTTATGTGACTCAACCACCTGGATTTGAAGATCCAATCCATGCAAACAAAGTGTACAAGCTCAGTAAAGCATTGAATTGATTACATCAAGCTCCTAGAGCTTGGTATGATGAGCTGTCAAACCACCGGTTGGATAATGGTTTCTGTCGTAGAGCTATTGACAAGACATTGTTTTATAAAAGATGTAAGAAATATCTACTGCTTGTACAAGTGTATGTTGATGACATCATATTTGGTTCAACAAATGAACAGATGTGTAAAGACTTTGAACAAGTGATGAAGTCAAAATACAAAATGAGTTCTATGGGAGAAATGAACTTCTTCCTTGGACTACAAGTACAGCAGAAGGAAGATGGCATCTTCATAAATCAATCAAAGTATGTTCAAGAAATACTAAACAAATTCAAGTGCCAAGACTACAAGACAGTGTCCACACCAATGGACACACATGAGAAGATGGTACCTGATGAAAAGGGGGAGCCAGTGGACCAGCATGAGTATAGGGCCAAGATAGGATATTGATGTATTTGACAGCATCTAGGCCAGATATTATGTTTGTTGTGTGTGTATGTGGAAGATTTCAAGCTAACCCCAAGGTCTCCCACATGTTGGCAGTAAAGAGGATATTCAGATACCTTAAAGGGAAACCAGATTTAGGGATATGGTACCCAAGAACCCCTCATTTGACTTGGTTGCTTACACTGATAGTGACTATGATGGTTGCAACATGAGAAGGAAGTTAACTTCTAGAGGCTGATGTCTTGGCAATGCAAGAAGCAGACTACAGTGTCCATCTCAACTGCTGAAGCTGAGTACGTTGCTGCATCTGCTTGCTGTGCACAGGTTCTATGGATTCAAAATCAACTGATAGATTATGGCCTGAATTTCTTACTCACTCCTATTTTAATCGATAATACTGCTGCCATGTTTATTTTCAAAAATCCTGTTCATCACTCTAAGACTAAGCACATCGAAATCAGGCATCACTTCATTAGAGACTGTAGTGAAAAAGGCTTAATAGAGATGAAAAGGGTAGATACAACTGATAACTTGGCTGACCTGTTCACCAAACCATTAGATAAAACCATGTTTCATTTTCTATTAAAATGCCTAGGAATGATAAATGCTGATGAGATCTGATTGATGATGTGTGCTTAAGTGAGATTCTTACTGACTATCTATTTGCTGCTCATTGTGATTGACTGCATGATTTGTTGCTATATGTTTAACTGATAATTTTGATTGAATGAATCATGCTTAGTGAATTATTTATGTAAAATACAACATTTTTTTGCTGTTCATGTCTCTAGTACTTGAATATTTGCATAGTTGATCTATTTTGAGTGATTTAAGTGCTTCGAGTATGGATATGTGCTTGATATTGCTTTTATTGCTCTTCGAGCACAAACAATACTACTTGAAGACTTGTCTAAGTATTTCCAGCACATGTGACATGTCTCTGCTGTTCGAGCACGGACATATGTCTTGAAAAAATTTTCTAAGTATTTCGAGCACATGTTTGTTGCTCGAGAACAATGTTAAGTCTTGAACTTTCATGAAGTATTTCGAGCACATGCATTGAAATGATAGATTCTAAGTTTGCTCGATAGGAATCCTGTGTGCTCGAGTGAAAGATGATTCAAGACTGTATGAATTTGCTGATTGTGTGAATCTTAAGTGCTGTTTGTAAGTCATATGTTCTTGAATGACAAATTGCTTTTCAAAATCAGGTGCAAAATGAATTTTTCAAAGAAAGTGATTTTTGAAACAATTAATATGATTTTTGACTTGACAAACAGTTTTTGGTGAACTCATAAGAGAAATGATAAGATTATTAAGTTATAAGCTTTGAAGAAGCTTAAAATGCATTTTTATATAGAGATAGTATCCACCCTTATGGGAAATGATAGTACATTGTTTAATTCCCTAACACATGGATTATAGGCTTAACAGGTTTCTGTTCAATAATTGACAATTTGTATGGTATCTTCTCATGAGTGTAATTGCCAATGTGATACAAATATAATGATCATGCTAAGCCTGAAGTGGTGATACATTTGAAGATTAAGGTATGTTCACTTATAAATCTCTCCAAATAATAGGCAGAAAGGTAATTATCCAGTCATACAATAGCTTGTTGATGTTTTGGTCACCCAAAAAGGTTTGTTTATCTTCATATCTGAGTAGAAATAAAAGATCAATATACATACTAGCTTATAAAAAAAAACCTTCAAGTAATGTATTGTAAATATAATAAATTTAAATATATTCAGACTAAAAGGGGCATCAAGGGAACTATAGGGGTGGGGCATATAAATAAGTCCTAAACAACCTGAATGTAAGGCATGTAAGTCCGGATGGCTTGTAAGTCTAACGTTCAACCTTGAAGTCTGATCTATAAATATACCTGCTCAAATTCTAAAACTATTTTGACCAACGCATCAGGGGTTTGAAGTCAAATTGGGGTGACTTGGAGAAAGCTAAATAAACCTTGAGAAGAGATTAGGGACACCCTGAAATCCATAGTGTTGACCATTCTAAACTCATGCATTAATTGAACTTTAAGTATATCACAGAAAGCAATGATAATCATGCTAAGTGTCAATACCTACTGTCAACCTGATTTGAAGTCATAACAAGGCCAACCATGAAGTGTTGGGAAAGTTATTAAACAATCTGATCCCATGTTGAGATCTCTCTATAAAATTGTTTTGAAGTGACCTATCAACTGAATTTTGATCTCTTATTCACCATAAACTTATGCTTGAGTCTGGAATAGTGTCTTAAATGTTGAATCTTAGTGATTTAAGCAAAGTTTTTGTGTGAACATGTCCAAAGTGTTAGACAAATGTTTCTGTATTTTAATTCTAAGTTCTGAAATGGTTGAAGTATTTTCGAGCTTGATTCTATGCTTCACACTGTTTTTGTTGCTCATCGAGCAAAGTGATGTGATGTGAAATTTGTTTTGAAGTCTTTCGAGCATAGATCATATTCTTCGAGCACAAATATATGGTTCTAAGTTATTCGAGCACAGTTTCACTTACTGAAATAAAAGGTTGCATTTCGAGCACATGTTTTGTCATGATAAATTTTTCTAAGTGTTGACGAGTATGCATACACTCTACGAGCATAGGTGTTCACAGGAAAATCTGTTAAGTATGTTCAAGTAGAGTTGAGTTGATGTTTTGAATGTGTTTCGAGTATGAATGATTGACTGAATATTTCTTTAAGTACTTCGAGCACAAGAGATAGGTGTTATAATTAAAAATTTTTTCAAGTACTTTCGAGTATACTAAACATCACGAGCTTGCTATCTTGTATGTTTGAACTGAATTTGTTAAGTGCTTGAAATGATCTCGAGTATGGTATTATACTCGAGCATAAAAACTTGTTTGGTTGGATACGTAAAATTGAAATTTTGGTTAACTTGAAGTATCGAGCAAAGGTATCTTCAAGCACAGTTTTGCAAATATCTTTCTTTTCTCGAGTATACCTACGTCGAGCATGAATTGGAATAAGTACTTGAGTATAGTGGGAGCCAGCTGTTTGTTTGGTTGTATGCTCGAGCAAGGGAGGTACTTTAATTTGAATTAAATGACAACTGTAGTGCACTAGACGACAAATCAGGACTGTAATGACCAAATGTTAAGTATAAGAAGGGGACTTAGAAACTTTTTCACACATTTCATTTCCCTCTTTCAACCTAATTAGAAAACCCTTTTGCTCGTGTAACCCTTGCTCAGTCAGAAATCTTATTTGTGCTCAATACTTGTTCGAACATAGCCATTAGCTCTATTTTGACATTAGTAAGATATCGATTATCGTTATCGTATCCCCGAGTTTTGAAATAAGGGTTTCTATTAAATGTTTACTGATTATTTACTTGATGTGTGTAGGTTCGCAAACGACTACGGAACAGGTTACTGAAGATGTTTTTCTTCTTTAACTACTCACCGCTATTGATTGTGCATTTATGGGTACTGTTTATTTTCTTGTTTTGCAGATCTGATGGCAATGAAGTTCGAGTCTAAGCACAATATGTGCACCCTGTTGGAAATAAATGATGAAAATAGGGAGTTGGAATCTATGATCAACTTTCTAAATAACTCCAATCTACGAGTGGCACTTACATAAAACCCAACCATATACAGGAATCACATCACTGATTTCTGGGGTTTTGCTACTTATGTTAATGACATAAATGGAAAAAGAATCGAAGCATCCATTTTAAATCAAGATATTGAAGTGACTGAAGCATCAATCAGAGAAGCACTTTAACTTAATGACAATCATGAGGTGATGTCTCTATATTCAGTTCCAAGACATCTGAGAATATTTCAAGAGACAATTGGATATCAAGGAGGTGTGAATGAAGGACAGTTTCAGAAGGGAAGCTTTCCCCTGATATACAGATTCTTGATACATCATGTTATCCGGTCCTTATCTCCACGAAGAGGAACTTGGACTTTGTTATGCAGGGAGCTTGCTACGATGACAGTAGCTATATTATATCAGCAACCACTTAATTTTTCACGATTTATTTTCAATGGTTTAGTGTCAAATGCTGAAAAAGGAGTAGATCAGAGATTCCTCATGCATCCAAGATTTCTTCAGATACTCATCAATTGGTCTCTACAGAATCTACAATTGATAGGATAAGTTCTTAGACTGCAGGATCCGAATATTTGTCAAAGAATCAAGGAGGTAAGGAGTAAATTTAATGAAAATATACAATGGGACATTCTCCCTTGGTTGCTTGTTCCTGAAATTGGAGTAATTGATGTACCCCTTACTCCTGGACACAGTGAAGATGATGAAGATGAAGGTGAAAGTGATGGTGGACCTGATGATGATGATGATCAGGGTGATGAAAATGATGGTGCTAATGATGATCCAATTGTTGAACCAATTGCACTTGAGGCTCAACATGTTGATGTTTTAGGCCATGATGTTGAAGTAAATGAGTCGGCCCTTCACCAACTGTGTAATGAGGTAGTTGTTTTTGCAGGCCCTGCACCAGATATTCATATGGAGAATCTAGAAGGTTGCAGTGGACCCTCATTTGAGGCTGATAACCCGGTTGATTGAATCCTCTCATGATAATATTCCCTCATCTCCTGCCACCATAGAACCAATATACTTAAGTCCTGAACCAATACAAGACACAACATTCCCAACACCACCAATCTCACCCATCCATGAACAAATTACTCTCTCACCACCCTTGTCACCACCTGCTCACTCTGTTCAACAATCACTTGTTCCTACACTACCAACCTCCTCTGTACATGAACCTGCCCAAGATATAAATGTCTCTTACACTGTGCCTTCACCTGAAACATCATCTAGTGAACCATTTTCTGAGCCTACATTCAAACCAACTCAAGAAACCCCAACTTCAAGCCCAAATGTCTATACTCTCATAAATGAAAATGCTGATTTGGAGCTTGAGAATATGATGTTGAAAGAGAAAAATGCTTTTCTAGAGAAGAACTTGGCCCTAGAGCTAGCTCTGTATCAAGCCTTAATCAAGGCCTCTGATGCACCAAAACAGGGGGAGAATATCAATCAAGAAGCAGATGCTCTAAAATGCTTAAATGAATAATATGATGAGGCTAGTGAAGAAGAAGCTGAAGTGGGGACCTCCAATGCTCTAGAGATGATAAATGAAGAATATGTGGAAGATTCATTGGATGAGGGGGAGTCAGAAAAAGAAGAAGAAACCCAAGAACAGATTGTAAAAGAAAATAAAAGGGGAAAGGGATTGCTCTTACTGATGAAGATTTACATCCCAAATCAGCCCTCAAAATACAATCTGGAGATGATATATTGCAAAGAGATGATGTAGTGGAACCAGACATAGCTGAGGTTGAATATGTTCAAACAGTACTCAAACTCATTAATTAAGAGAAAGACCGAATGATAGTCGAAAAAGAAGAAGAGGAGATTCCTCAGGAGGTACTTGAGACTTTGATAGAGATGATAAAGAAAGAGGAGGAAGACGAGAATCTAAGGAGATTGGCAGATGAGAGCATTAAGACAGCAATTGAAAATCTAAAGAAAAACAAGACTCAACAAACTCAAGATGAATAAGAAGCAGAATTAGATGAGCCGGAGCCTAATCATGCAACTCAAACTGAATTTGGTATGGGTGTTAGAGCTGAACCTGAAAAGCATGAGGAACCAAAACTGCCATGGAACATGTATGTAAAATTTATTGCCCAACTGGTCATGCTCAGAACATACTATGATATTCTTCTGAATCTAGATGAGCATGCACCAGAGATTGTGGCAGCGACAAGAAGGGCTCAAGCAGCAGAACGAGAAGAACAATGGAAGGCAAGCCAGCTGCTTTTAAAAGATAAACCAGAGCCTAGGATTGATGAAGAGCTTCATATCAAAGAACCCATCATTGAAGAGATCTTTAATGATGAATCTGCAAATGTGAATGAAGAGCCTATAATAACTGAGCCAGGGCCTGAAGTTAATGGGTCCTTGAAAAGAAAAGAAACCTAAAAAATTGAAATCCCCAAAGCAAAGAGACAAAAGTCTGTGAGGAAAGTCTATACTAGAAGAGAAAAATAGTCCAAGATTGTTGAAGAGCCACAAATGATTCAAACTGAAGAACCCATGATTGGAGCTCTACACAATCTGGACGAACATATGGAGATTGATGAAGAGGAAGAAAGGGCAAAGAAGGCTGAGGACAAAGAAAATGAAGATAAAGCCTACCTTTTAAGCCTCAACTATTATTTGAATTACCTACAGAGGATGTCCAAATAAAATATTGCACAAGAGGCTGAAGGATGGAGGAGTAAAGAGTCGAAAAGAGAATTTCTGTTGAAAGCCGGACATAGACCTACCTTTCTAAATCTACAATAATTTGGCACGTTTGAAAGAATGTACAAGAATGCTATCGTGGATGATGTAGCAAACTATGTAGAAAAGGTAAGCAAGAGAAAGGATAAGGAAGAGAAGGTGTTTAAAGAGGCCGAAAGAAGTCAGAAAAGAATTGAAAAGGAGGCCCAGGATCAAAGAGAGTATGAGGTATTTAAGAGTAAACACAAGGATATCAAATTCTTGCAATTACACGGATTCAATTACAACTCCCTAATCGACCTATCTCTTGAAGAATTAAAGAAGAAAGTGCAAATGGTAAAAGACTCTCATAAAGATCAGAAATGCACTGAAGATTGTAAAAGAAAGAAAGAGTTGAGAATGAGATTGGAGAAGGAAAGACAGGAAGAAGAAAAGAGGAAAGCAGAAGTAGTAGAATGGTTTAATGATCCCCAAAGAGTGCAAACACTGGAAGATATTGTGATGGGAAAGAGGATGACCGAAGCAGAATTTGATAGCATGCCTCATGAGCAATTACTTGATATATATCAGAGAGAGCAAAGGCTATACCTGGAAACTCAAAGACAAATCTTGGAGGATAGGAGGAAAAGAGAAGAAGAGGTTAGAGCTAAAATGATAAGTATTCTACACAAAAGAGGTGCAAATATAGGGAAATTACTCATGCAGACTGATGATATTATCAGACAATGGTTTGAAGAATCAGAGAAAGAGCATGCAAAGAAAAATCCTCCGATAAGATCAAGCAAAATTGCTATAAGGTCAGATATTGTGAGGCCTGAACCTACAAAGAATTTGAACCTGCCCACACATCTTTACTTTGATAGACGATCAAAGACCTTGAGAGTTGTTACTGAAGACAATGAAGAGACTTTGATAATCTTTCGAGATGATCTGAGAAAATTTTTTGAAGAACAACTGCAAAGGATGGCCTAGTTAGATCTACATGATAATCAATAAAGAAATCAACTGGCTGGTCAACAAAGGAATGACCTTTCAAAGTTCTTGAAAGAACAATTTGAAAAGGGATTTCCATTTCTCAAACAAATAAGGAGAGAAGACCATAGTGAAGTAGAGAGGGAAATGAGAAGAAAATGAATAAATGAAGTGTATACATCAGAACTCTCCTTATAGGATTCCAAGAAAAGTAAAACAAATCAGGAAAGTAGCTCCAGTGGAAAAAAGAGAACTTTAAAAGAGTGCTTGGCCATGAGAAGGGAGATTAAGGAGCCAAATTCATAGGTCCAACAAAATGGCAGAATAGCTCATCTCACCTACAACCAAAATAATGGCTCTGTGTCACTAAGAAACGCATCAGGAGGAACTATTGCAGTGGTTGAGTATGATGAGGATCTACGCTTCATACACATCCAAGATTTACAAGATATTATTAATGCAGAGTTTCCTCTTGATTCTGATGATGGTGTGGAGCTAGACATGTTCAAGCAAAGGGCTGCCGCCGTGATACTCGAAAAGAGAGCAAACTGAACGGCCAGGCCAGAAGATAGCAAGGATGAAGCTAATGGACAATTTGATTTTATCCTTCTTATCTTTGTATTTTTTTTATGTATTTTGATTTCAATTTGACATGAATGAATTTGATGTGTAATGCCTCAGTGGCAGAATTCCCTTATATAATGTAATGATATTTGTGCTTAAATTGACTATCTTAGAATTTTGATACATGTATAATTATATGCAGGTATGTTTTGGTGCATTCGAGCTTGTTCCAATCTAGGGGGAGATTTTTGAGTCGGATATCTACAAAGGAAGATTGGAATCTTCTCAACCTCCTCAAGAAATCAGCTAAGTATGGACTACAAACAAGCTTGGATCATCGAGCATGGTTTACTACCTCGAACAAGGTCTTCCAGAGCTATCTTAGTGAATTCTTCTAAGTGTTGAAGGCTTCGAGCAAGCTAAACTTCTCCAAGCAAGAGTGTTCTTCTATCGATTACGAATTGCCACTCGAGCAAACGACTTGATCATTCAGGTTTTAGCCAAGTGATCCGAGCACAAGTGGTCCTAGCACATTGGTGACGAGCATGGATGCAATAAGAAGATGTCATAGGTTTAAAGTATAGACTTCGAGCATGGTTTAGTTACAAGCAAGCCTCACATCCGAGCATGCTGAAGATTGCTCAATAAGTTAAGGCAGGATTGAAGACTTCAAGAAGAATATGCTTGCTCGATGGACAAGTTCGAGCAAAGCAAGGATTAGTCAAGAAGGATGAAGCATGTTAGAGGAGAATAATTTCTATCAGAAATTATTCTAAGTAAAGTGTGCTCGAAGTCCATCATCGAGCATGCACTGCATATCAAGTCTGCTCGAGCAAGATACATATCATGCTCGAAGACTTTTACTTGTATTTTATCTGTCATTAGTTATGTAATAATTAGGGATTTTAGAAGGAATGTCAGGGGCTATAAATAGCGTCATAGGTTTCCATTTTAGGCATGAGTGGATAGGAACGGAATACGAGAGAGAAAAAAACATTCTAACGAATATTCCCTTTGTCTCCTCGTACATACGCCGCCGCCGTCACGAAACCCTAGACATTCCTTTCACTGTTCCATTGAATGATATATTAAATGCAGTTAATCTTTGTCTTTGATATTGTTCTTACCGACTATATTTTATTGTTTCATTCTCATACCTTCGTTCCTATCCGTTGAATATTCTGATTCCGCTGGGATATTCAATAGGCCTTGGGGTTATTAGATCGGTGTGTTCTTATCAACATACTTAAGGTTTGCACCAGATTTTCAGTCCTGACACAACATAAACCTCACGTCTGCTGAGATTAACAACAAGCTGGTCAACTCACTGCTGCAAAACTGGGATCCGAATGTGGCTTTTATTAGAAGACTAAAGATCTGGCCAGATTGACACTTTCTGAAGTGATAGCGATTATCAAGGCTTGTGATGTGGATGACAAGCAGCGTGCAATCAATCATGCGAACACTTACAATGCTGCTGGTTATAGCATTGCTTCTAACAATGCTCTTGTTTCACAAGACAGTTTCTCATTCTTTAAGTCATCACAGGGTCAACCAGATTAACTGCAGCAGTCTCAGCAGACCTTCTCCATGTTCAAATCAGCTCAAGTTCAACCCACTCCACAACCCGCACCAGCTGCTCCTGTCTTCTTTCCACAATCGGCTCCTGCACCCAAGCCAGAAACTCCTATGGCTACCTCTAGCCAGTCTCCCATTTAGATTCCTACTATTTATAAGGAGACACAAGAGAACATCGCTTTAATGGCAGGTTTTTTTGAACAGCTATAATGCTTTTCTTGCTGGAGACCTGGTACAGCCCGTTGTGGCTGCTGAGCTGGATTAAATACATCCTGATGATGTGGAGGAGATGGACATTTCTTGGCAAATCTCCATGGTTGTGTTTAGAGCCAAAAAGTTTACTAAAAGGATAGGCAGAAACAACTGGAACGTGCTTGCAAAACAGAAGGTGGGATTTAACAGTAGCTCCCTGAGGTGTTACAACTATCATAAGCTGGGTCATTTTGCTCGTGAATGTACTAATAAGGCCAAGGAAGGAAATAGGGAGAGGGCGCTGGTTCCGGTGAGTAGCAGAAGAGGAGAAAATGTGGCTAGTTCAAGTATGGGTGAGCGTGGTTTGGTAGCAATCAAGTTGCAAATTTTGCTGAGGTGGATGTTGAAGAAGAGGAGAACGAAGCTGAGGAGCAGGTCAGGGATCTTCAACATGCTTTCATGGTCTTCACCTCCACAAAATCCTTTGAGGTAAGTCCTATATTATGCTCTCAATCGTGTATTGATAAGGTAGAACTGTATAAAATTCATAATAGTAATTTGCTTATGGAAATGGAGGGTATTAAATATGAGAATGCTACCCTTAAGAAACTGGAAAAAGCATTAAAAGATAAAATAGAGGCACAGCAAAAAGCTTTTTCAAAACTTCAATCGGATTTTAGCACAAAATACTGTCACCACCTAGATGCTAGAAAGAAAATTGCTGAACTAACCGCCGAGTTAGATGCATCGAAGTTGGAAATAGCTAAATTAACTAATAAATTCGAAAATGCTGAATTCAATTTTAAAAAATATGATGTCTCTTGTGCTGTCGTTGAGTCAATGATAGAAAACCAGTTGAAATGGAAAGAGAATAAGGGTGTGGGTATTGGGTACAACATGGTTCCCCCCCTCCATATAACAATAATTACACTGGTCTTCCTCTTACTAAGGAAGAGAAAGAAAAGGAAAAATGTATGAAGTATGGTAAGTCAACTGCAACTGGTACGGTTGGTTTAGACACGGCAACTGAATCAACATCTGGGGTGAACGATTCTAATGTGTTTACTTCATGTGCAGATGAAGTAATAGTTGAGGATTGGACTAATGAGGAAGATGACTCACTCATTGACTGTATCGTTTCTTTAAATTTGCCTGTTTTGAATAACAATGCTACTGATGCTTGTGTGGGCTCTGTTTTTACGAGCAAAGACAATTGTTTGGTTGATTTTTCTAGAACTTCAAAAGGCAGTGATCTGCTTCTTAATAAATCTGATGAACTTAAAAGTCAAAATAAACACTTGTCACCTAAGTTTGTGAAAGAAAAGGGTTCTTGCAATCTCAATTGTAAAAATTCTAATGCTAAGTCCAAAGATGGACAAAGAAGCTCACACAACAGAGCAAGACCGGGAATCGGCCACAACGATTTTTTCGTTAAAAGGTAAACCCGTTTCAACTGTGGCATTCCCGGTCACATTGCTAGAAATTGTTCTCGTCTCCCGTATGTTCCATATTACAGACGCTATCAGAGGACTATGACTCAAAATACCTACAAGAATTTTAACTCAAATAAGATGAGGTATTATAAGGCAAAGCCCTCTGACGGTGATTGGAGGAGAGACAAGGCTGACAGGTCAAGTTCTCATCAGACCATGCCTATTATAGCTCAAAAGCGAATGGTAACACGGTTTCGGCTTCGAGACCCAAGTGGGCCTCAAAATCGAAATCGATCAAATGGTCAAAGTCAAATGTGTCTCCCATCCTCAAACCCGAGACAAAGCCAACCGCTTGTATAAATCATAAAGTTTTAAAACCAAATTACAAATGGTTGCCAAAGTCTCCGCTAACAAATTCTTCAAAGCCTTACTGTTTTATTTTCGATAATCAGGAAGACATGTCATGGTAGCCCGTAACACGGTTGAACAATTCAGGTTTACCCAGAAAGACTATGGACTGGGTACCCAAAACTAACTAATCTCGCACATCGTGCAGAAACAGCTATGGAGGAATATTATCAGACTGTGGTTTGTTGATAGTAGCTGTTCCAGGCACATGACAGGAGACATATCTCAGCTAAGTGACATTCAAATTTTTAATGGAGGATATGTTTCCTTTGTGGGAGGAGAGAAGGGAAAGCTTACTCAAAAGGGTACTGTGAGTAATGGTTTTCTGAAGTTCGAGAATGTGAACTATGTTCCAGAGTTGAAGCACAGTCTGATCAGCGTGTCGCAGATTTGCGACAAAGGTTTTTCAACTCACTTTACCAACAAGGAATGTTTGATTCTGAAGCCTGGTATCATTATACCATAGGAATGGGTTCTGGTTAGATCTCCAAGGAAAGATAATGCCTACCCAATTGACATGAACAAGAACGTTCCTGACGAAATCACATGTTTGTTTTTGAAAGTGTCGGAACATAATGCTATGCTTTGGCATCGTCGCCTTGGTCATGCAAATGTCAAAACCCTGAACTGTCTTGCGAAAAACAGCATTGTCCGTAGCTTGCTAGTTAGAGATTTTATGACAATCGAGAAGTGTGTGGCCTGTGCTTTAGGAAAACATCATCGCAAAGCACACAAGCCAAAGTTAATCAATACAATTTCTAGCGTAATTCTACTGCTCCATATGGACCTGTTTGGTCCGGTTCAGGTTATGAGTCTCTCTCGTAGCAATCATTGTTTGGTTATCACTGATGACTACACCCGTTTCACCTGGGTGTTCTTCTTATCAAATAAGGGTGAAACTGCAGAGTTGATCAAGAGATTCGTGGTGCTTATGGAAAATCAATTGAATCTGAAGCTCAAGGGGATTCGCTGTGACAATGGCACAGAGTTCAAGAACTCTACACTGACTCATTTTTGTGCCGAAAAGGGAATTCCTCGTCAGTATAGCTCAGCTCGTACTCCACGGCAAAATGGTGTTGCTGAAAGACGAAACCGTACTTTGATCGAGGCTGCAAGAATAACGTTATGGGATTCAAAGTTACTGTTATTTTTATAGGCTAAAGCGGTCAACACTGCGTGTTTTGTTCAAAATCGGGTGTTGATCAACAAATCGCAGATGAAGACTCCCTATGAGATTGTTTATGGTCACAAGCCTACTGTTGCACATTTTTGAGCCTTTGGTTGTCCGTGTACTTTATTGAATCTTGAGTCGACTCCAAAGTTTGAAGCCAAGCAGACGATTATTAGTCGTTAGATATGCTGGTCGCACTGCCTACAGAGTCTACAACAAGGCATCAAAACAGATCGTCGAATCATATGATGTGCGCTGGCTAGAGGAAAATGAGACCGATGCTCGTGTGGGTCCTAACTGGTTATTCGACTACAACAAATTGTTTAAGCCGTTTAACGTGTTTCCAGTTGCTGATACAGAGAACTCAGGTACAGGATCTTCAAAGGCTATTGATGATGAAGAAGATGTTCCTGCTGATGTTCAAAAGTCTCCTATGCTGAGTGTCGACCCATATGAATCTATGGACACCACTTAGACGTCATCGGAAAATCTGGAAGAAATTGCCACCGAGACTGTGTCCCCATAAGAGCCTTCTGAAGTGGAGGCTTCAGCAGTTGAGGGGGAGAGTGTCATTCGTCAGATATTTGGTAGCACTCTATTCCCTGATGGCATTCCAAATGAGTAAGTTGCCGGTACCTCGTACTCGCATATCACTGCGGCATCGGGATGGAAGAACCCTCTCATTGAGGCCCTCGAAGATCCAAAAAAGTTACCTGCAAACTATTCTGTTCCTGATCACTCCATTCCATCAAAAATCAGCGTGATCACCCTATTGAAAATATTATTGGGTCCCTTGAAGCTGGCGTCTCAACCAGAAGTTAGATAGGAACTATCAACAACTGCTCGTATTCTTGTTTTATTTCACAGATTGAGCCTAACACCGTTGACATGGCTCTGCAAGAACCAAGCTGGGTTGACGCTATGCACAAGGAATTGAATCAGTTTGAGAAACTCAAGGTTTCGAGGTTAGTTGAGTTGCCTTTTGGAAAGAAGTCGTTGGATACGAGATGGGTTTCTCGGAACAATTAAGATGATAATGGGGTTATTGTTCGAAACAAGGCAAGGCTTTTAGTTCGTAGTTTCCGTCAGGTTGAAGGTTTGGATTATACTGAGGTGTATGATGTGGCTCGTCTTGAGGCCATTCGGATTTTCTTGGCATAGGAATCTTTGATGGGATTCACGGTCTATCAGATGGATGTCAAGACATCGTTCTTATATGGTGAGGTGAAGGAGGAAATTTATGTGGATCAGCCACCGGGTTTTGTGGATTCCAAACATCTGTCGCATGTCTATAAGTTGGACAAGGCTCTTTATGGCCTTCATCAGGCTCCTCAAGCATGGTATGCGACGTTGACAACTCATCTTTTGGAGCACGGGTATAAACGTGGAACCATTGATCAGACACTGTTCATAAAGACTTTTGGAGAGGATCTGATTTTGGTTTAGATTTATATGGATGACATCATCTTTGGCTCTACTTGCACTGCTCTCTGTTCTGAGTTTGAGGAAGTGATGTAGAAAATGTTTGAGATGAGTTCGTTAGGGGACATGATGACATTTTTAGGTTTGCAAGTTCGTCAAAGCTCGACAGGCATTCTATTACATCAAGGGAAATACGTTGAGGATATGTTGGCCAAGTTTGAGTTTCAAGATTCCAGAAGTGCAGCGACTCCTATAGCTGAAAGACCTCTTCTTTCATCAGATCCTGAAGGGAAACCCGTAGATCAAACGTATTATCGGTCGTTGATCGGGTCCTTAATGTATCTCACTGCCAGTCGCCCTGACATCATGTTCGCAGCCTGTCAACGCGCTCGCTTCTAGGCTAATCCTAAACTCTCTCATCTAATTGCCCTTAAATGTAACTTTAGATATCTGAAAGGGCAACCAAAGCTCAGTCTTTGGTATCCCAAAAAATCTGAATTTGATCTATATGCTTTTGCTGACAGCAACTATGGAGGTGATGATATTGACAGGAAATCTACGTCTGCTGGATGTCAATTCTTGGGGGATCGACTCATCTCGTGGAAATGCAAGAAACAACAAACGGTGTCCACATCCACTGCTGAGGATGAGTATGTTGTTGCTTCTGCCTGCTGTTCACAAGTCATCTGGATGCAACATCAATTGCTGGACTACGGTTTGGAATTTCTTGACACTCCTATTTTCTATGATAATGATGCTGCCATTACCATTGTTAAAAACCCGGTTCAGCATTCTAAAACCAAGCACATCGATATCAAAATTCATTTTATTCGTGACTGTTACGACCGGAAACTAATTCATCTTGAACAGGTCCACACTGATAATAATGTGGCGAACCTATTTACAAAACCGGTCGGAACAGCCAGATTTAATATGCTTGTAGGGTTTCTTAAGATGTTGCGTTTTGATGACTGAGTATATTTGAGGTTTAAATTTTGTACATAAATATTTTTTTGAGTTTGTCATAATTTATGTATAAATTTAGGGAGAGAAAAAGAAAAATACAAAAAGAGTGTGTGTGTGTGTGTGTGTTTTTAAATTAAAAAAAAAGTTTTCTTCTGTTGCATAAAATTATGTCGGTTACTCAAGTTCAACGGACATAATCTATATGTTTGGTCCCGTTGTCAATCCTTGACTCACGGGATAGCCATTAACCTTAGGACTGAAAGTGACTGGGGAGATTGAATATAAAAAAATTATATATAAGTCTTGGTTTACCTATTTGATTTCAGGATCTTTCATTGAAAATTATGTCGGTTGCCTAAGTTTGAAGGACATGTATTAATATATGTTTGGTCCTATTGTCTACCTCTAGACGTATAGGATAGCCATTCACCTAAAAACTGAAAGTGACTGGTGATTAAATCTAAAATTGCCTTCTAAGTTATCATCTGGGAAGTGATATTATTATTCAGCTAAAGCTTTATAGAAGCTTAAAATATTTTCAAATGAAAATGGATCCAACCTTTGAAAAATGATAGATAAAATTGATTATGTGAACCTAACGTGTGAAGTTATTAGGCTAAAAAGGCTTTTGAACAGTCATTTATGTGTATGGTGCCTTTCCATGATAATTAAAAGTTTGAAGTGATATAAACTAAATCCGCTAAACTTATTGTGGAGAGTCATTTTGAAGATGTTTGCATGTCCCTAGATACATCTCTCTGAATGATAGGCAGAAAAACAATTACCCAGTCATGCACGAGCCCGTTAGTGTCTTGATCGCCAAAAGTATTATATTTCTTTAAAAAAAATGTAAATATATATGAAAATTATTGTCATTCAAATCTGTATTCCAAAAGCTTAAAAGGGTCCTAGGGAACTACAGGGGTGGGGCATATAAATAAGTCCTAAACATCCTGAATGTAATGCTTGTAAGTCCGGATGGCATGTAAGTCCAACGTTCAACCTTAGAGCTTATAATTATTTTTGTATAGAGAAAAACTTTTGATCAAGCACTAGGGGGTTGGAGTCAAATTAGGGTGATCTGGAGAAAGCCAAATACGCTTTGAGAAGAGATAGGGGGCATCATAGGTCCATAAGTGATGTCCATATAAGCTTATGCCTAATTGAATCTAATCGTATCACTAGCGCAAAGAAAATCATGCTAAGTTTCTAATTACCTGCTATCAACCTTTTCACTATGTCACAATAATACTGAAAATAAATCATTGTGAAAGTATCTTAATCAATATGATTTCATGTTCAGATCTTTTCATAAAAAGGTGTTTGATTGTTTTAAAATAGTTGAAATTTGATCCCAAAATATGCTAAATCTACTGAAGACCAGAAAGGTAAATTATTTTTGTTTTAGTTTAGTTTTTATTTATTTTAATTTTATTTTTTTACCTCATGTCTACTCGTGTCGAAACAACGTCGTTAAGAAATCATTTTTCACATGAATCGAGATTGTTTTTGGTTCATGAAATTTGACGATTGCTAGTTTTGATCCTTGGGTCATTCCGCTTGGCCCAACGGGTTCAAATGTTATATGTTCTCGGCCCATCTGGACACTCGGTCCGGATGGCTAGATATCAGATGTTTAAAAGGCGGATTTTGGTTTTATTGGATATTTTTTAAATCTGCAAAACTCTTAACACTCTCGTTCTCAAATACCCAAAATTCCAAATTGCTTAAACAACATTCACATCTCGTTTCCGTCAAGCATCAAAGGTAATGAAACTTAACTAACTCGATTTTTTGAATTAAGGTTGCGAAGCCATTGGGGTTATTTTGAAACGATTGAAGTGTGAGATATTACCCGTCTAGATGTTCGCATTGGACGATTAGGGTTGATTAATGGTGTTGTGAGTTTTTCATAAAGTTGCAGATTGATCTTCGAAGGTGATTGGCGTGTCTGAGGAGATGAAGATGGTGAAGTCAAGGGTTTTCCGGGGATGGTTGACAGAATACCCTTGGTCAAACCAGAGATCCTTTGGTTCAATTACGTTCTCGGTCAAACCTTGACTGAGAATCTGTTCGGTCACCCGAAAACTTGTTCTCGGTGTTTCTGAAATTACCGAAAATACAAAATTGAACCAAAAACTTATTATTTGGACCGAAAACACCTATTAATCTTTAACAATTTTTTTTGGTTTTCGGTCCTGGTTACAAGGTTAATGTGTCAACCCCACATGCTATGTTTGTTCCACTTGATGCATCGCTAATTTAACTTGTTTATTGCAGTCATGGCTAATCAGGCGCCTTTGAAGTTGATTGACTCTCACAATGTTGCTAGATGCTTAGTTGATCCCCCTCCTAATCACAAGGAGTTTAAATCCATGAGCGTTAGACTGAACACCTGCAGGATTTCTCATGCCTTACGAGAAAATCCTGTTATATGTAAGAAGATGGTGAATGATTTTTGGAAGCATGCCTCTATTAATCGAAGAGGTGCCGGAGGAATAGCTGTAATTGAGTCGGATATTCAGAAAAGGCCAGTCATTGTTTCTGAATCCATCATCCGTGAAGTGCTACTATTTGGGGATCAACCTCATTATCCCACAGAGTTTCCAATTGATGATGTTGCTGTGATTGTGAGAAGAATTAACTACTAGGGAGCTTACCCCCTGCCATCAAGAAGCTCTTTCACCCGTACTAGAGATTCTTGATTCACACGTTCTTTGCGTGTGTCTTAGGACGTAAAGGGGGTCCTGACGAGATAAGCCTTACTCAGATGTCAGTTGTGACTACTCTGATCATGCACTGGGATTACAGCTACTCCAAGTTTGTGTTCGATGAAATGATGAGCAATCTTCAAGGGAAGAAGAAAGAGATGTTTCTGATGCACCCGATGTTTCTACAGATGATCTTTGATTCTCATTATCCTGATCTAATCAAATATGTGGAGACGCTCGATATGAAGGCATTGGGACCAAATACTTTCGGCCTAATGAAACAGTCAAGGAAAGGAACCAAAGTGGTATATCAAGGCCTCCATTTGTTGGTTAAATTTGGAAGATTTGCTGAGACCGAGGAGAATATGGGTGATGTCGGTGCAGCGGTTGCTGAAGAACACGTGGTTCCTATTCAAAGGCATGTTACCGCCTTTGAGGTATTATCTGATTATGATGAATTTGATAGTCCTTCATCACAACCTATGGAGACTGAACACCAGGTATAACAGTCAGTACCGACTGCTGTACAAGTCAAGGAATTCGAAGCATTCAAAAAAAAGCTCCAGTCGACTGCATTAAAGCCTCCTCAATCAGTCACTGTGACGCAAGTTGAAGCAGAGCCGGCCGCTGATCTCATTCCACGAAAAAGACGAAAGAAAGATCCGAGACCGGGGTGTGCTAGCTGCTGAAGTGACACCAACTGTTCTATCAACTGTTACTGAGCCCGTGAATGTTGAGGCTCAAGTTGCTCAAGGCTTGTCTATTGTCGCTCAGCAAACTCAAGAACCCATTTTGCAAGACATTACACATGATTTTGACTTTGAGGGTCATATTTTTTCCAACAATGAACCATCAGGATCGTTTAATCCGATTGGTCAAGAAAGCTCAAGTGCAGCTGAAAAGGTGGCTCATATTTTGGCCATGCAAGACAAGTTTTTACAAGATAAGGGCAACCGGATTGCTCTAGAAGCTGAGCGTGTTGATATTCAAGCATTGCAACACAGAGTTTTTGAACTCGAATAAGACTCAGTTGTAAAGGATGATCACATTAAAGAGCTTGAAGATAGCCACGTTGATAAAGATTTAGAGATTCAAGAACTTCAAGCTAGCATGGGTAGCCTTACTGCGATGTATTTAGATCTCCAACAAAAAACTTATTCAAAAATTTGGAGATGAATTTAGAAGTGCTGTTGATATTGAAAAGGATAAGCGTCCTGCACCAAACATCAATACTTCTGCTGAAATGGAAAAATACATGACTGCACCACCAAAGAAAGATGAACAGAAGGAACGATTGATGAGGAAGATGTTGATAAGGTGAAATTCTAATCAGAACATTGTGTCATCTGATCACCCTGAAAATTTTTTTGTGAATCTACAAAATGGTTTTTCTGATAAATACGATGATCGCTCTGGTGTTCTTTCGTGCAGATATGCAGTGGACAAGGAGATGTGGTGGGTCAAACGGAAATCTGGTAGCATTGAGTACTATGAGAAAATGAAAAGTTTCGGGTCTTGGATAAAGGTCGATTTGATTGATTTGTTTCATTCTCCCTTTCATAATCCGAACAATGAACCAAGAGCTGAAAAGTTTTGGAACTTTCTGAGTTCTCAAGTGGAACGTGGATTTCCGAACATGCCTACTGCCGAATCCTTTCTCAAGAAAGTTATGGGTGTGCGTGACCCTCATACCAACAAGACCATGGTAAATGTGATGTGGCCGCCGACAGATAAAGTGAAGTCAATTCCGATCTCCAAGAGATTTCCTGAGTGAGCTCTTGATGAAATGAAGTTTTGGACATATAATGGTGTGACGGCTACAATTATCATAAGACTGAATAGGGGTCAATACCGTCTTGTTGATCCTAGGGATTTATTGAAGTTTGGGGAGAGAGAGATCTCAAGACTCTTAGCAGATTCCAGATTTCGGCTAAACCACTTTATGAGCCAGCTGCCAAGGAGTATACAAGTTTGATTGGATCAATTATTCGTGCAGGCTTAGGGCAGGTGCACACAAGGAAGCAGATGCTGACATACTTGAGCATGAATGAAGAATAAACCAAGGGGGGAGATTGTTCGGCCAGAGTTTATGGTTTATGCTTTGTAGTATTGGGATTAGTTGGGCTATATTATGTAAACCGAAATCTATTGATTTCGGTGGGCTTTAGTTTGTTTTGGGCCTAGGTTGGTATACTATATATACGTTGTATGTCATTCATTGTAGGGTTGTTCGTCTAAGTTTGTCGATCACCCGTGTAAGTTTGTTAAGGGTTTAAGCACCCGACGTATCAATATACGTGTGTTTTGAAGCTTGCTCATCGTGTTTTATTGTCATTATGTTGGTGTTAGGGAATCGGCTTATTGATTAGTTTCCGCCTAATGATTGAGTTATTTGATATCACATTGAAAGATCCTTTCTCGGGACTTACAAGGCACATTCGTTATCCCATAACGAATGTGTCCATTCGTATGATGTGAATCACATTCGTTATCCTGATTAACGAATGTGATAACAAATGAGGCTTTTCGTTATGTAATGTAATAGTAACGAATGACAGAAGGTCATTCGTTGTCTTTTAATGTATTGAATAGCGAATGAGTCCATTCGTTAAGGTTATAATTAACGAATGGTGCATCTCCTATATATAGCCCTATAATGTATTTCTAAAGGAATGAGAATTCTAGTTTATTGATATTGCCTCGTTACTCTGCCGAATTCTCTCCAGAAACCTAATTGTATTCGTTCTTATTCATCATAATTGTATCAGTTACTCGTATACACTCAGATCTCATGTTGTAATCACATGAACTAGATCCATATCGGCTCGATTGAATTCTCAGGTTTTGAAGATCTTGAATCAGGGGAGGCCAATCAATTTACAAAGTTTAAAAAGTTTTAGAACAATAAGAAATCTTGCAACAACCTGGTATGTGTTTATTGTGTTATTTTTATTTTATTTATTTTTTTTGTTTCAAATTAATTACTGAAATAGGTAGCCTTTTTTCTATTGGTAGGATCAAATCCTACTAAATAAAATAAAATAAACAATTGCTTGATGTGGTAATTTTGACTATCTCAAACAAATATGATCTAAGGCATAAAAAAAGGAAGTTCATGCAATAATTAATAAATTTGTTGAATGTCGGCTGCATTCTTTGCTTGTGGCAAACAGGTCAGCATGGTATATAATTTATGTGCACATAAATTTAAAAGTTGGGTAGCGTACAGATGTGGATCAATTGTGTGAGAAAAATGTATATTCAGTCGAAAATAATTATGCAACCGAGTTTAAATCATTAAGGGTAATTTGGAAAGATAGCAAGAGAGCCAGTTGTACATTCCCCATAAAAAAACATTTAAATGTTATTAACGATAGATATAGTGAGATGAGCTCTAGAAAAAATAGATGTACAAGAAGGTTGAAGGATGAAAATGGTAGTTTGGTCGTATTGGGCATTATGAAAATAGGAAGAAACTATGACAATTTTGACTTTTCACTCAAATTTTACTCTCTCAAGGTCAATGTTGACTTATTTTTTTTTTTTTTTTTTTTTTTTAATCTTTAATTTTACCTTTTATTTCTACTGATGAAACATAGATATTACATCAATATAGCAGGTAGGCGGGCAACAAGCTGCGCCGCCACCCCTTTCTGAATTGCAAACCCTAACCTGCTAAAGACATACCCCTGCCCCTTTGGAGTCGACACATTGCTATGCACAACCTTTTGGACCCTGGTTAGAAAACGGATAGCTTCCGGTGCCAAGGAGCCAAATGTATCAAAAGCCAGAGGGACAAAAACATGTTGGTTCTCTTCGCAGGCTTTAGCATGTTTCTCCACCTTCTTCGTTTCAGCCCTTTTTATTGCTTGCCCAGCTACAAACCCATTATCCCTCAAACCAGCTAAGGGAGATACCCCTGTGAGGTCAACACAAGCGTGTTTTCCCCCGGCCCAACCAAAGACGAGCAAATCTGCCGGTCGTAGAGTGGATCTCCCTTCCGTGGGGTCTGTAAGGAAGTTTACGGGGGCTTCCTTTTTAGCTGATATCCCAGCTCGCCTTAAGATGTCCCAAAGAACGTCCCGCACCCAATCATGTCGGTATTTGAACCCAGGCATCTCCTTGCAATGAACCGCATGCTCTCCGAATTTATCCAGGCAGGCCTTACGGCAGATCGGACATGTTTCGTCTTCGGGGTACATTGGGACCATCAAACGGTACTTAAGAATGGCCCTATACTCGACCGCAGACATGCTTTGGCCCAAGCCATCAATCGGGATAACGGTCAGAAAATCTTGGGCATGAGGACCTTGTAAGCATTCAAAAACCGCCTTCTGTCGGGGGGACAATCCAAAAACTTCTCCCAGGCTCTGAGCGATTTTTCCAAAAAGGGCATTCGCCAATGTTTTTTGAGGCTTTGGTGGGGCGGTGTCCATATTAGAGAAACCGCCAATGTCAAAGTCTGGGAGAGCGCCATTTAGGCGTTCCAGGGCCTGCACATAGTCTGGGTCCAGGTCGACAACTCCGCTGTTCCTTAAGATGTGATTCTGTAGCTTCCAAGACTGAGCCCTCGACGCTACAAAAGCGTAAACCCCGACATCATGAGCCGAAAGAAGGCCTAAACCCCCTAAGCGCATCGGTAAAGATGCAAGTCGCCACTGAAGATCACCAAAGAACGGGCCTCCACATACAACTATGTCTTCAATGGCTTCTCGTAGCCCCTTATCAAAACAGGATACCGCATCATCCATCATATGGGGGTGGCAGGTTCGTAACCCAAAAAGCAACTTAGCAACCCCCATGCAAGACCTAAGCAGGAGGAGTTCGCTCTGGGGATCCCTAAGGCAAGGTAAGAGTTTCATAAGATCAACCGCACGAGATGCTCTCCGCCTCGCCAACTCCTTAATAAAGTAGGGATCTCGACTAACAGCCCCTCCAAGGAGCTTTACCCCTCTCTCTGGTCTACCAATCCCACTAGGGAAGAGCCCATCTTTGACTTTCACCCCGTTACACGTTGGCCAAAAAACCTCGGTTTTCTTAATATTAAGTTGCAGCCCCAATGATGGCCCTTCCGAGTTGATAATGTCTAGGGCTTTAGCGACTTCGTTGGCACCACCAATAATAGTCCCATCATCCAAGTACCAAGCATGAAATGGGAGGTTACAGTCGTTTTGTACCCGGAGAACAAGAGGGTGTAATGCTAAGGCAAAGAGGAGGGGCCCAAGGGGGTCTCCCTGCTGAACCCCAGTAGTAGCCCCTATACAGTTATCATCAACGTACAACCTAGCCGGCTGGGCATAAAGGAACTGGACCCATAGATAGATAGACGGGCAATGATGATGAACCTCTCGGAGAAGAGCTGTGCGGTCGACCATATTGAAGGCGTTGGAGAAGTCCACGGTAAGCATAGCTAAAGAGCCGTCCGCGTGAAAGGAGTTAAGAAACCGGTTCGCGCTGTGAAGCACCGCCTCTGCCCCATTAGGGGTCCCCACCCCAAACTGAAAGTCCCTTAAATACTGAGTCATTTCCTTCCCAACCATCTTCATAGCCACTTTAGAAACCAACCTACGCCAGATAGCCCCCACAGCAATGGGCCGAATTCCATTATCCGGCTTTAATAAAGGGGTAAGGGGGGCCGAAGCAATAAACTCAGCGAGCACCTTGGGGCACAGACCCCCTAGCCATAAGTTGACGACTTCAGTGATGGCTGAGAGCAGCCCCATGGAAGTCACTGATCCCTCACCACTAAGAGCATCCAACAAGTGTTGCGCCCGCAACCCGTCTCTCCCGCATGAGGTCCCTTTAGGAAATGATCGGATACATCTAAGCACACAGTCCCCATCCACAGAGAGAGTAGGCAGGACGACAGAGCTAGAAGGCAAGGACGGAGGCGGCACCACTGGGTGTTTATCAATGAGGGCTATGGAATACTTTGGCGTTTTTGAACAAATATGAACAAAAAACTCAAAGGATTACATGCTAACACCAAAAATAATGATGTGATCAGTTGGAAATAAGGAATTGGGAATCTATTGTCAAAGTTAACTAAAGGTGTGTCATTTATAAGAATCAAAATTTTTTTGCAATTATTTATTGAAAAGTCGTAACTTAACTAAACTATTGTTCGAAAATATTAAAGTTCATTGAAATTTGAATTCCACTGTTTGCATGTATGGTCCAGGTTGAGGTTGGTGATCAATGGTGATCATTAAAGGTGTGTCATTTTTATGTGTTTGTGCTTTTATCAGTTTATTTATTTGTCATAAACTATATGAACGCAAACTTCAATTATGTGGGGTTTTTTATATAACGCATGCAGTCTATTTATGCATTGCTGGGGAGCAAGTCATAACAAGAACGCAAATTGTTCTCTATACTTGTGAATAAGGTTTGTATATTGACATCTCATGTTTTTTTAACAGTCACGGTTGGTTTTTCTTTTTTTCATAGAATTAAATGTTGTTAATTTGGTTTTCTACCTACAGCTAGGAGATCCTGAAACTAAGGCTGCATCTAATAAGGATTAACTTTTGTCAACGCTTTACAATATAATATTTGGTTTTTCTAATATATTTAACTCTTGCAAATGGTTGCGATCGATGAAGTGGATAGTTTTCTTAACTAATAAGTATATTGTTTTTCGCCCACGTGCGACCTACCGATCGAATCTAGCAAGATTTGGAACATGCATGAAAGACCATGTTTTTACACATGGCTAATTTTATGTAACTTTATCAAGAGTGAAGAGTAGGCACGATCTTAAAATGCTTATTTTAGATAGCCAAGATAAAGTTATAAACAAAACAACAAATGTTGTTTATAAGGAAATATTTTGTACTTTATGTTTTGAAGTTTTAAATTTGCTTTGTAAACATTCTACTTGTCTTCACTATTATGTTTCCGTTTTAATATGACTTGCAATTATAAATCATCTCCGTCTAAGATAAACATATTATACACACATACACACATATATATATATAAGGGAAAGTTAACGTGTTAACTATAAGAATCAAGTAGTGTAATTATGTTTATAAGTAGTGTAATTATATAATTACATTGTAATGTAATTACACTATGTTGTACTTACACTATACTATAATACTCTATGTTATATATATAATTACAATACTTGATTCTCACAGTTAGTATGCTAATTTAATTTGTATTTGATTCAAAACCTATAGGAGAGGGTTTCATTAAAAACCATGGTTTTCTAGAAAACCAATTAAATGAATCTAGCCATTGATCTATGCTTATCAATATCAATGGTCAATACTAAACAATGGCGTGATCGTAACTTGGTTAATAAAAAAGGGCTGGGATTTAAATCAATAAGGGTATTTTTTTGGAAGAAATTGTATGTTGGTTTTGGGAACCTGTAAAAAATCAAAACCATATCCCGTTAAATTGTTGAAGCAGTTCGAATGCATAGAAAGGGGCATTTGAACCTTAATCGCATAACGGTGAAGAAGCTAGGCGAATATCAAAATAGAGGTGCAACCAAATTTGATTATCTAATATACACATAAAGTTAGTTGTTTTGATTTTATCGTATTCTGTTTGTTACTCCCGCACATGTGGATCTAATATCAAAATAGGTGTTGTTAGTTTTTTTAGAGATATAATGTCTGAAGTCTGCGTATCACATCAGCAGGTATCTGTAGAAGAAGAGGTGGATAAAACCTTTGCAATCTGTATGAAGAAGATTGTTTGTTTTTTAACGTCTGCAAACTGCTAAACAACATTCATTATACCTAAACTTTCTACAAACTTTTATCATACCTAAACTTTTAACAAACTTTCAACAAAAAACTACAATAATACCTAAACAAACAACAACACTCAATATGTATAAAAATTGCAATTAATATTATTAATCGAAGGCATACTATTATTCACAACCTCGACATTTATAAAATCAAATATTATTAAATTTAAAACACTTGACTTCACAATTCAAATCAATATCCACATGAATCTGTTAAAAGAAAAAACCAAAATCAATACGAATACCCTAACCCGGCGATAATACATGGAATCCTCCACCTAGCTATTTATCCTCCACCAATCACCACCATAGATTCATCCTCCATTAAAAACTGATTAGCCAAAACTCCAATTTGCATACTCCCCTTAATCCCATGGATCCACACCAGCCAAATCCTACTGGTGGCGGGGCGAGGGGGCATCGGTGGTGGTGGGGAGGTCGAAGGAGGCGGGAGTGGACGGCGGAAAGGGTAGAGGAGAGATGTGGAGGAGAGGGGTTAGGGTTTGTAGAATGAAAAGGGGGGGGGGGGTGGTTAGGGTTTTGAATGAGATAGAAGATGCAGAAGACTTGAAAAGAGAAGTGTTCATGTCTTCTAGGATAAGAGGGCACGAAGAGCTTTTTTAATTAAATGTTTTCAGAAAAACAAACAGTCTGCAAGCCTAAAGGTCTGCGCTACGCAAGCATAAGAGACCAGGAAGATCTTCAGACAAAAAACAAACACCACCTAAATGTATGATGTAAGTTTAATTTTCGAAATAAAAAATGTTGGGTTGCTCGATTGAGGTTAAAATATACAGAGTTTTTGTATTATATTTTTTTCTTAATTCTTCCATGAATAACATATATTTTCATTAACAATACTGTATACACATGTGTATTTTTTTTTCCTTTTTTTCTTTATTCGGGTGTGTTTATTTGTTGGTATGAGCACACATATGTTTTGGGTTATGCTGTTTATGAACTGTGTTGTGTTCATATATGGAACTTTTGGTATATTGGCTAGATATTGATTTGTTTTTGATGATTACATATGTGTATTTGATGTTTTTTAACACTTTATGGTGTGTGCTGTTTGTGTTACTGATATTATTTTCATTTATCAAGTGTTTTTATTATTACAACTATTACATTCTTAAACATATGTGCAGTGGCGGAGCCAGAAACTTTTTTCTATGGGTTCATAATTTTTGATGCTTGATTTTTTTTCCGGTGTCAAAGATTTCGGGCCCGAATTGGTCAGGTCGGGTCGATCATTCAGTTAGATAAATAAAATGCAGTGTCACTATCATAACAAAAATATATCATTAGCATTCAATAAAATACAAAGTCATTAAATAAAAAGATATTGCATATTATAATTGTTCCTTACGAGTTTTCATGTTTTGAAAAATATCTTCAATCACGACTTTGAAAAAGAACTCATTCTCAATATAACAAATACAAGCATCATGTTAATACGTGTTTTGTACGTCTCGATCTTTATCAGGGTTATTAATGTAATATATTAAAGTATAGGGGTTATAATGTATATGGTTAAAAGGCCATTCGCTCTATTGTAAGTTACATTCGTTACTCCGTAACGAATGTAACACATTCGTCTAAATGTAAGCCTGTTTAACGAATGAGATAACGAATGAGGGCTATTCACTATCACTTACAGTATCAACGAATAAGCATGTTTATTCGTTAAGGTATTTGTAACGAATGACCTATTCGTTAAGTTAAGTTTAACGAATAGGGTCATCTTCCTATATATACCCCTGTAATCTATTCTAATTATAACAGTTCTGATTATTCCTTGAATCCTCTCGTTACTCTGTCCGATTGCCATCTCGATACACACACTGCACCTACTAACGTATATCAAGCCTAATCGTATACCTAATCAACATGAACATCGATGTAATCACAAGATCTAGATCCGTTTTAAGCTCTCTCAAGTGGTATCAAAGCTACGGGATCTGATCTTCGATGTTTTTTGTTGATTAATTCGTTTAATTCATCATGTATTGGATTCATATCATGAAGAATTGATCGAAATTGAAGCTTAACGATTCAAATTGAAACAGAGATTGGTATTGTCATCTGTCACACCCCGACCAATGAAGGCGGAAACGTCGAGGAGCGACATGATTGCTCATCGAACAATGACACTATAAAGTTACAATATTTAAACAACTCATTTAAATCCATATCATCATAAATAACATAACAATTGTTCATACAAAATGCCAAATAGATAGATAAACAAATAACTTGTTCTTTTATTTTCTAATATCCTAAAGCCAAGATAATAAGTTTCTTCAAGTAATCCAATCAAGCTAACATCAAACCTGTAACATTGCATAAAATAGAGTTTGTCAACACGAAGGTTGGTGAGCAATTTTCATAGTTTTGGACAATAAGTATATAGTATGAAATCCACAACTAGTATATGAAAACAATAAATAATAGCAACAATTTAGAGAATAAAACCGTCAATAAGAATACATTGACGAACCGTCAATAAGAATACATTGAAGACAATAATGAAATCGTCAATAAGAATACATTGACGACACCTTTCTATATGGGGATACCATATATACTCGGAATTAACGTATGATCATACTTTGATGAGGCTACCCGCCTTAGCATTCAAGAGGCTACCCGCCTTAGCATTCAAGAATTTGCACATAATCATGTAAAGCATATAACACAAAATCGAGCATTTATTTAAGTAAACATATACAATACGTGTTGTGGTTTAAGACTCAAGTATAAATCATTTGAATTTGAATAAGTATGCAATGCCACCCCCAAAACGAAAGATGGAAAACGGGGGATGAAAAAATACTCACATTAACAAGTAACTTGAAAGATAGTGTCGTGAATAATCGGAGAGATCGGTTTAACGAGCAAGACCTATATTAAACGGGTCTTGTGTTGGTAGGTAGTCTTGTAAGGGTTTAAAATAAAATACATGACAAATAAAGTAAATAAATAAAGTTTAGGATTTAAAATGTAAATATTTGAGAAATTAAAAAAAACGAGTTTTGTAAAATAAGTTTACTCGAAACCGGGTCTCGGTATTCTATTCATTAGTTTTTTTCTTTTTTTTACTCAACCTATGTTAAGTAATAATGTGGGTTAAAATGCGATATTGCAAAACCTTTGGTTATAAGAATACCAAAACGAGGTTTAAACGAGTGTTCGGGTTTGTCGGTTCGAGACTTGATAATTGACCAAGCTCACAGTTAACTTCCCAAAATAATAAATGTTATGAGATAACTCAATAAAATCAAAATAGACTTAACCAAGTATGTAGTTCTATTGTGAAGAACCTTAACGTTCGTTAAGCGAGTATACGACCTTATCGGTTCGAACTTGTTATAAGATCAAGTTGGTTACCGACATGCCAAGTATGTTTAGAAATTAACTAAAATTGATTTAAAATATAATCTTGAAGAAAAATATGAGATTTGGTGGCTAAAAACACACTTGTGTGTCTTAAGCGAGTGAACTCGGTTTAGTTCGGTTTTTGGTTCGGTCCTTGACTCGGAATAAGACCGAGGATGGTTACCACATACCCAATTACCATGGAACTTGTAAAATAACTTATAAATAATAATACTCAAGTTTTACATTCAAAAAGTTAACAATAAAACTTTTAAACAAAAGTTCGGTTTTTGGTTCGGTCCTTGACTCGGAATAAGACCGAGGATGGTTACCACATACCCAATTACCATGGAACTTGTAAAATAACTTATAAATAATAATACTCAAGTTTTACATTCAAAAAGTTAACAATAATGCTTTTAAACAAAAGTTCGGTTTTTGGTTCGGTTCTCAACTCGTGATGAAACCGACGCTAGTCACCACATACCCAATACCATGGAACTTGAAAAATATGAAAAATAAACTAAAATATGTAGAATTTAAGCAAGTATAACAAGTTATATGGTTAGATTTGTTAAATATATAAACAAGGACTACAAAGTCCTCCATGTAACCTTGCCTTACTAGTCCGACATTTCAACCGGCCGAGACCGGAGAAATGAAATACCAAAGGTAAACAAGGAGTGTATATTATATATATGTTGTAACATCAGGCTTTAAGTGTTGATAAGTTAGTTAAAATGAAAGATTAGCTTATGAAGAACAACCTTAGAATTCAAGAATTTGAGAGAGAAATGAAGAAATGAGCAAGCACAAATGAAGAAGATGGGTGTGTATATATAGAGTAAGTTGAATGGGTCTTTCATAAAGGGTGTTTCATGAAAATGGGTTGGTTATAGACCCAAGAAAGCACAAACTACAAATGGGTCCTTCAAGTCTCCATTTTGGTTGTTTTAGTCCATGGAGTTCGTTTTGAGCGTTTTCGGGGAATTTTAAGAACCGAAAAGGGTGTTTTTTATCCAACAACTATAAAACAAATATTTAACATACAATTCATCATTTTGATAATATCGAAAGGTTCGGGATACAAAACGGGTCGGGTTTACATTAAGAATACAAGTATAAAATAACCCAAAATTGACAAATGTCACAGTATCCCCTACTTTAGGAAATTTCGTCCCGAAATTAAGATGATGTAAATAAATATGGATATTTCTCCTTAATCGAGTCTTCTCGTTCCCATGTAAACTCCGTGCCATGCCGTGATTCCCATCGAACTTTAACTAACTTAATGCGACTTCGCTTGGTTTTCTTTTCATTGCGGTCCATGATTTCAACGGGTCGTTCAACCATAATCATTGATTCATTGACTTTTACTTCGTTAAGAGGTATATGGAGACTACCTTCGGCTAAGCACTTCTTGAGATTTGAAACATGAAAGGTCGGATGAACACTGGTGAGTTCTTCCGGTAGTTCTAGTCGGTAGGCTACTTTTCCGACTCGCTCAAGAATCTTGAATGGGCCTACGAAACGGGGAGCTAGTTTTCCTTTCTTTCCAAAACGAACAACTCCTTTCCAAGGGGATACCTTGAGAAGGACGAGATCGTCGACATTGAATTCGATCGGTTTTCGCCGTTTGTCGGCGTAGCTCTTTTGTCGACTTCTAGCGGCAAGTAGGTTCTTGCGAATTTGGTCGATACAGTCGGTGGCTTCTTGGACCATTTCGGGTCCGGTAATTTGAGCTTCACCGATTTCATTCCAACTAATCGGGGAACGACATTTGCGACCGTAGAGAGCTTCGAAAGGAGGCATACCGATGCTAGAATGGAAACTGTTATTGTAAGAGAATTCAATGTAAGGAATGTGAGAATCCCAATTCCCACTGAAATCGAGTATACACGCTCGAAGCATGTCCTCAAGTTTTTGAATCGTACGTTCGGATTGTCCATCCGTTTGAGGATGATAAGCAGTGCTAAGATCAAGACGAGTTCCCAAGGTTTCTTGAAGTGATCGCCAAAAATGAGACGTGAATCGAGCATCGCGATCGGAGATGATAGTCAAAGGTAAACCGTGGCGACACACGATTTCGCGAACGTAGATTTGGGCAAGTTGCTCGACGGAGTATTTTTCTCGAATTGGAATAAAGTGAGCGGACTTGGTTAGTCGGTCAACAATCACCCAAATGCTATCGTTGCCTTTTTGTGTAGTGGGTAGTTTCATTATAAAGTCCATAGCAATGTCTTCCCATTTCCATATGGGGATTGGTGGTTGCTCGAGTAACCCAAAGGGTTTTTGATGTTCGGCTTTGACTTTAGAGCAAGTAAGACATTTCGAAACGTACGTTGCTACGTCTTTCTTCATACCCGGCCACCAAAAGGTAGAACGAAGATCGAAATACATTTTATCCGCACCGGGATGAACAGAATATCGTGACTTGTGAGCTTCATCGAGTATGCAAGTACGAAGGTCATCACGATCGGGAACCCATAAACGATTGAGATAATACAATAAGCCATTGGGTTTTGTTTCGAGTTGAAGCTCAGCTCCACATGACATTTCGTCGTACATGTTGTCTTCGTCAACGGAGGTACGTTGGGCTTGATTGATTTTGGCTTGGAGATCGGTTTGAACGGTGACGCTAAGAAGCAAGACGGATTTGACATTAACCTTTCGACTAAGGGCATCGGCCACGACATTCGCTTTACCGGGATGGTAGCGAATTTCGCAATCGTAGTCACTAAGTAACTCAGCCCATCTTCGTTGTCTCATGTTGAGATCTTTTTGGTCAAAAATGTGTTGAAGGCTTTTGTGATCGGTAAAAACCACACATTTCGTTCCGTAAAGGTAATGTCTCCAAATTTTGAGTGCGAAAACGACGACACCAAGTTCAAGATCGTGAGTCGTGTAGTTCTTCTCGTTGACCTTGAGTTGCCTTGAAGCATACGCGATAACTTGACCTCGTTGCATGAGAACGCAACCGAGACCTTGATGAGAAGCATCGCAAAATACTACAAAGTCGTCGTTTCCATCGGGAAGGGTTAGAACGGGAGCATTGCAAAGCATGTGTTTAAGAGTATTAAATGCTTCTTCTTGTTTGGATCCCCATTCATAAGGCTGTCCTTTGTGAGTTAGGGAAGTGAGGGGTAAAGAGATCTTGGAAAAATTTTGGATGAAACGCCGATAATATCCGGCCAAACCGAGGAAAGATCGAATTTCCGTGGGTGTAGTTAGAGTCTTCCAATCTTTGACGGCTTCGATTTTTGCGGGATCAACATGAATACCCTTGTCGTTGACGATGTGTCCCAAAATTGAACTTCCTCTAGCCAAAATTCACATTTTGAGAATTTGGCGTAAAGTTGTTCTTTTCTTAAGACTTCGAGAATGGAACGCAAGTGATGCTCATGCTCGGCTTTGGATTTAGAGAAGATGAGAATGTCATCAATAAAGACAATAACGAATTTATCTAGAAACGGTTTGCAAATGCGGTTCATGAGATCCATAAATACCGCGGGTGCATTGGTTAACCCGAAGGGCATGACCAAAAATTCGAAATGTCCATATCGAGTACGGAATGCGGTTTTTGGAATGTTTTCTTCGCGAACACGCAACTGATGATATCCCGATCGAAGATCGATTTTGGAGAAACACGTTGCGCCTTGGAGTTGATCGAAGAGGTCGTCGATTCGTGGCAAAGGATAACGATTTTTGATAGTAAGTTTATTGAGTTCACGATAATCGATGCACATGCGAAATGAGCCATCTTTCTTTTTCACGAAGAGGACGGGAGCACCCCAAGGAGAGGAGCTTGGACGAATAAATCCTTTGTCGGAAAGTTCTTCGAGTTGGTTTGATAACTCTTGCATTTCCGACGGGGCTAAACGGTAAGGAGCCTTGGCCACGGGCATTGCGCCGGGCACAAGATCAATTCGAAATTCAACCGGACGAATGGGTGAAAGACCGGTAACATCATCTGGAAAGACGTCGAGGAAATCACAAACAATGGAGATATCTTGGATTTTTCTTTCCTTGTGGTCTTTTACCACCGCTTGGGCTAGGAACGGAACATACTTTTGGCGTAAATATTTTTGCGATTGAGAACACGACATGAGATTGAGCCTTTTAGGAAACATTTTGCCGTAGACCTTAAGAGTTTTACCGTTGACAAGCGGAATACGAATGAATTTATCATAGCAAACGATTTCGCCACGGTGCAAAGATAACCAATCCATGCCAACTATGACATCGAAACTTCCCATTTGCATCGGAATGAGATCGATGGAGAATGTACGCTTACAAAGAGTGAGAGAACAATTACGAAGGACCGAGTTTATGGTGATAGAATTTCCATTGGCGACTTCGACAGAAAAGGGTCGAGAAAGTTTAGTGCGAGGTACGGCAAGAGTAGATTCAAACTTTAATGAAATAAAACTTCTATCGGCACCCGTATCAAATAATATAGAAGCCAAATGCTCGTTCACTAAAAACATACCATTTACAACATCGTTTGCCACTTGAGCTTGATTAGCATTCATCATAAAAGCTCGTCCTTGGTTACCGGGATTTCCTTGAGGTGCATGAGGTGGTGGAGGAGGAGGTGCTTGGATGGCTTGCATGGGTTGGATGAGTGGTGCATTGAGTTGGGGAAGTTGAGGTTGGTAGGTTTGGACTTGGTAGGCTTGGGTTTGATAGTAAGGTATGGTTACGGTTTGGGCTTGGTTTGCAAAAGTGAGTCGTGGGCTATTGTTGCGAAATGATTTGGGTCACCACAGTTAAAGCAAGCTCAGGGTTGTTGAGGAGGGTTTTGCGGGTAAGGTGCAAAGCGGTTTTGGGTGTTTTGTGGAGTGGTTCTTGGTTTGTTGGGTTGAGTACGTTGTGCGGAACGACATGTGTTATTTAGATGGCCAAAACGGTTACAAATGGTGCATTGGCGACAAGGTAAGTGAGATGGGTGATGAAGTTGACAATTGTTGCATAGTGGAAAAGTACCGGTATAGGGTTTTCGATTTTGTGGGGGAGCTTGGGGTTGTTGTTGCGGTTGCGGTTGGGTAACGGCATAGTTTCGGTGGTTTTGTTTGGGTTTCTTTTTGTTGTTGTGGCGGGAAGAGTTTGAGTAGTTGATGGCTTGAGGTGGTGGGTCAACTTTGGCTTGAGGTGCGGGTTCGGTTTTGCTTTTATCACTTTTCTTCTTGATCGTTAGGGTACCCGCCTTAACATGGTTTTCCGATAGCGCACCGGCTAGAGTAATTGCATCCTCAAGGTTCTCGGGTTTGCTACTCATGACTGAGTCCCGAATTATCATGGGTAAACCCCCGATGTATTTGTCGATTTTACGTTCAAGCGGGGTAACCAAATGAGGTACAAGGGTGCTCAATTCATGAAAACGGAGCGAGTAAGTGGCATTATCACCACTTTCTTGTTTCAATTCCCAAAATTCGGCTTCAAGATTTTGGAGCTCGTGTTTGGGACAAAACTTCTTCATCAGTTTCCTCAAACATGCTCGAAGCGAAATTAGTTTTCTTCGCTTCGGGGCACTCGTTGTGTCGGAACACACTTTCCATCTTTTCAAACCATTGCAACAAGGTAGTCGCACAGTTCGTACCAAGGAATTTGGTTGGGTTAGCACCGGTAAATTGTTTATACAAGTAGGGAGCGGGTGTGGGTTCAACGGGTGCTACAACGGGTGGAGGTTGGTTTGCTTGCAAGTGAGTTAGGAGTTTGGGAATCACAGCGGCGACTTGTTCGGCTACTAAAGCGGCCATCTTGCGTCTGGAGTCCTTGCGGTAGTGGCGTCGTAGCGGAGGCATTCTAAAAATTATAAAGAATTGTAGTGAGTTTGAGGGCATTGAGTTTAAAATAGAAGATGTATGTAACCATTTTTTTTACGTGAATCCTAGTGTCATAAGGATGAGAATGTTAGTAGAAATAAAGTTTATACATAAACCAAATGATAAAAACGTATATATAAGTATATGTTTCAAAGTTTCGAAAATTTAAAATTTGGACGTTTTGAAGTGTTGAAATTTGTATATAGTCGGAAAAATCGTACATGAACCACCATGATTTGATATTCCAAAAAAAAAACAACAAAATTTCTTGTAAACATATATATAGTTGGGAAAATCGTACATGAACCACCATGATTTGATATCCCGACAATAAAAACTTATGTAAAAGTAATATATATGGATTCGAACATGTGCACGTATCACCGCGTCTTTCATGTTGTTGACTCAAATCATGATAATAACATACAATAAAACGGAGATACAACGAGATGTTAAAAACACTTGTCCACGTATCACCGTGGCTTTTATGTTTTTAACACCAAAAATAAGGAGGCGACCAGAACGCTCGCATACGACAACTTAAAGTGTCGGCTCATATAACTCGAGTTGCTTGACCTAGAAACCAACACTAAACCCAATCATCCCAGGTAAGTAAATCACCTTCGATTCTTGGAATCTTTTTGTCAAATGATCGAATCAAGTGTTTCGTTCCCTACGGTCGTCACAAAACAAATTATAGAACCTTGCTTTAAGGAGATTGTAAACAACGAGATCCAAGTTAAGCTTGTGATCCATAAAACACAATATAAAAACTAATGTTTTGTTTTAAGGTAAAAATGCCTTAGAATACTATTGAAAGTGTGTGTATGTGTACATTTATGATGAGATAGATTTTTAAACAAGTTTATAAATAATTAATAAATGAAATAAACAATCAAGTAGGGTAAACACGTATGAGCACACGTATAGGGACCCTAGAGCATAAACTATACTAGGCAGTTACGTCTAACCACCTATCCTATAGTCGATGGCTCTGATACCAATCTGTCACACCCCGACCAATGAAGGCGGAAACGTCGAGGCGCGACATGATTGCTCATCGCACAATGACACTATAAAGTTACAATATTTAAACAACTCATTTAAATCCATATCATCATAAATAACATAACAATTGTTCATACAAAATGCCAAATAGATAGATAAACAAATAACTTGTTTTTTTATTTTCTAATATCCTAAAGCCAAGATAATAAGTTTCTTCAAGTAATCCAATCAAGCTAACATCAAACTTGTAACATTGCATAAAATAGAGTTTGTCAACACGAAGGTTGGTGAGCAATTTTCATAGTTTTGGACAATAAGTATATAGTATGAAATCCACAACTAGTATATGAAAACAATAAATAATAGCAACAATTTAGAGAATAAAACCGTCAATAAGAATACATTGACGAACCGTCAATAAGAATACATTGACGACAATAATGAAATCGTCAATAAGTATACATTGACGACACCTTTCTATATGGGGATACCATATATACTCGGAATTAACGTATGATCATACTTTGATGAGGCTACCCGCCTTAGCATTCAAGAGGCTACCCGCCTTAGCATTCAAGAATTTGCACATAATCATGTAAAGCATATAACACCAAATCGAGCATTTATTTAAGTAAACATATACAATACGTGTTGTGGTTTAAGACTCAAGTATAAATCAATTGAATTTGAATAAGTATGCAATGCCACCCCCAAAACGAAAGATGGAAAACGGGGGATGAAAAAGTACTCACATTAACAAGTAATTTGAAAGATAGTGTCGTGAATAATCGGAGAGATCGGTTTAACGAGCAAGACCTATATTAAACGGGTCTTGTGTTAGTAGGTAGTCTTGGAAGGGTTTAAAATAAAATACATGACAAATAAAGTAAATAAATAAAGTTTAGGATTTAAAATGTAAATATTTGAGAAATTAAAAAAAACGAGTTTTGTAAAATAAGTTTACTCGAAACCGGGTCTCGGTATTCTATTCATTAGTTTTTTTCTGTTTTTTACTCAACCTATGTTAAGTAATAATGTGGGTTAAAATGCGATATTGCAAAACCTTTGGTTATAAGAATACCAAAACGAGGTTTAAACGAGTGTTCGGGTTTGTCGGTTCGAGACTTGATAATTGACTAAGCTCACAGTTAACTTCCCAAAATAATAAATGTTATGAGATAACTCAATAAGATCAAAATAGACTTAACCAAGTATGTAGTTCTATTGTGAAGAACCTTAACGTTCGTTAAGCGAGTATACGACCTTATCGGTTCGAACTTGTTATAAGATCAAGTTGGTTACCGACATGCCAAGTATGTTTAGAAATTAACTAAAATTGATTTAAAATATATTCTTGAAGAAAAATATGAGATTTGGTGGCTAAAAACACACTTGTGTGTCTTAAGCGAGTGAACTCGGTTTAGTTCGGTTTTTGGTTCGGTCATTGACTCGGAATAAGACCGAGGATGGTTACCACATACCCAATTACCATGGAACTTGTAAAATAACTTATAAATAATAATACTCAAGTTTTACATTCAAAAAGTTAACAATAAAGATTTTAAACAAAATTTCGGTTTTTGGTTCGGTCCTTGACTCGGAATAAGACCGAGGATGGTTACCACATACCCAATTACCATGGAACTTGTAAAATAACTTATAAATAATAATACTCAAGTTTTACATTCAAAAAGTTAACAATAATGCTTTTAAACAAAAGTTCGGTTTTTGGTTCGGTTCTCAACTCGGGATGAAACCGAGGCTAGTCACCACATACCCAGTACCATGAAACTTGACAAATATGAAAAATAAACTAAAATATGTAGAATTTAAGCAAGTATAACAAGTTATATGGTTAGATTTGTAAAATATATAAAGCCTACTCAACTCTCACTATGGCATTACCGGAACAAATTTTTCATCAATACAGTACAATTAAGATTTGTGCTTCTTTGTTCACAACTTTGAAAACAAGAAGTTTGGGGAACACACTTGAGAGTAAGAAGACGCTTGTAAAATTTCAATTTAGAAATTTTATTTTGATGAAAAATGAGACGGTTGAAGAGATGATTAACCGATTTACTCATCTGATTGTGGAGATGTCAAGTGTCAATCTTGAGCCAACTGAACAGATAAGATTGATCACTGAAGAATGCTTTACCTCCTTCATATTCAACTTTTCTGTTTGTGTTGAAATAAAACGGTTTCTTTCGAAACACCGCGCTCACAGCTGTGCAATTCATCAACAAGATTGAAGAAAGGGAATTTGATATTAAATGTCAAAACTCGTTGAAAGAAAATCAAAACCAGCAATCTTCAACTCAAAACCCTTCACTCTATGGGGGTGCCTTGCCAGCAAATCATTCTTCAAGTTCCGTACCATTCAATGCTTTCTTTGCTCAATCTCAAGAAGAAATTCCTAATGTAAACTGTTCTCCTAATGTATGCTATATGGCCAATGGAGCTAATGCAAACACAAGTACTCCATCATCAAGCTTGCCTAAAGTAAATCTGCAAGAGGTTGAACAACAGTTTGCATTCTTGTGTGCTTTCATGACTTCATATGAACAGCTTGTTGGAAGCAAGATTGCCACAAGTGAATTAACTGATGAAGATAATGATCAAATTGACCCAGATGATCTTGAATTAATGGATCTCAAGTGGAACATGGCTATGATCGTTCGAAAAGTTAAGAGATTCATGCAGCGAACTGGGAAAGATCTTCCTGCTTTGAATAAAAGGGTCGGATTTGATAAATTGAAGGTGAAATGTTACAATTGCGGGGACTTTGGCCATTTTGCCAAAGAATGTGATAAGCCAAGAAAAGAATATTATGGGCCACACAATTCAGAAAGATCTTCAGGGAAGAATTCATCTGGTAGGGATAAGAGTAAAACAACTGTATCTGGTGGTGAATAAGAGAAGTCTCCTGCTACTCAAGCTCTGGTGGTTAATGAAGCTGTTGATTGGTCTCAACATCTGTTGGAAATCAAGCTAATATGGCAATCGTTGAACCAGTAGAGAAATTCGAAGATGCTAGCAATAATAATGTATCTGAGGAAAGTGATTCATCGGATTCTGAGACAGATACTGAACAAAGTCTGTCGTCTCAAACTGAATCAATTCCTGATCAAGTTGAATCTTATGCATGTATGGCTAAGATTGATGAGGTACGTCCTAAACCTCAAATTAATGTTTCTGAATCTTCAACTGAAGTGATTGATTGTGCTGAATGTGCTGTATTTAAAGCCAAACTTGAAACAGCCTTAAATCATAACAATACTCTCACAAAAGATCACTTTATGATCAATGAATGCTACAAACAGAAAACAAAAATTGCTAGAGCAATCAACTCTTAAAATTCAAAAACTGTCTGAAAGTAATCATGATCTTAAAGATAAGGTTCAATGTAAGATCATCGAAGTTGATCAACACTTTAAGGAGATTCTTCGACTCCGAACTTGTATTTCCAATCTCAAAAATGAAGTAATGGAACTTAAAAATAAGCTTGGAAAATTTAGAGATTCTTCATTTATTTTAAATGAAATAATCGAAGTTAACCATTCACATAAGAAAAATGGAAAAACAAGTTTGGGATTTGTCAAAATTCCTCCTCCTTTTAAGCAAGATTACAGTAGCATTCCTGATGTGGAACAATGTTCAGCTATGCCTACTGTTAAATATGAGAATGTTGATTCAACTGAAACTACTCGTAAACTAATTCATGTCAAAAGTAAAAGTGTTTTCACCAAAAATTAATTGGATGGTTCAATCGAGGAGTTGACTGAACCAGATGAGATTGTCAAAAACAAAGATATACCTGTTGACAATCACATTTTGTGTGAACCCGAAGAGTTTGAGCAAGCAGTTTATGACTCAAAGTTATCGGGTGGTTCAGTGAAAAAGTCTAATGTAACTCCTAAATTGAAGAAATCAAATAAACCGACTGTAACTGATGAGGAATTGATGAGATTTGTTAATCCTCAGTCGGGTTCTTCAAATGGGAAAGTATTTAAATTAAAGGGTTTATCAAAAGTGTTCTCAGACAAGGAAGTTTCTTTGAACCTTCTTAAACCTGAAATGATTGAAAGCGTATATCAAGATGATACATCAAAGATCACCGAACTTGAACAAAAATTTTTTCAATCAAAATTGGTTAAAGTTCATAAAAAACATAAAAATGATGTGTTTAAACCTATTAGATTTGTAAAATCATCAGGTTTGGAGAATTTTTCGAATTCAACAAATCTTGAATTTTATAAGAATAAAAAGGGTTTAAAACATGAAACACTGAAGAATGTCACATTTGAGAAACCCAAAGATGATATTCGTCAATGTTTTCTATTAAAAACTACCTGTGCTTCACCACCCAAATCTTTGGACTCTCGATTATGTTTCAAATGTGATGAACCGGGCCATGTCTCCAAAAAGTGTAAAACAAAGATAGATGATATGTTGATACATGTTTTGTACGTCTCGATTTTATCAGGGTTATTAATGTAATAGTTTAATGTTTAGAGGTTATAATGTAAATATGCCTAAATTAATGTAAGGAACATTCGTTACCTTGTAACGAATGTGTCACATTCGTCTTATGTATGTCCCATTCGTTAACCCTGTTTAACGAATGGAACATAACGAATGTTGGCCATTCGCTATCTTTAATGTAATAACGAAGAAGGTTGTTTATTCGTTAAGTAAGTGTAACGAATGACATAATCGTTAAGTTTATCTTAACGAATGAGGTTATCTCCTTATATATACCCCTGTAATCTATTATATTATAACAGTTCTGATATTTATGATTTCTCTCTCGTTACTCTGCCGAATTGTTCACTCAATATACACACTACACACACATAACGTATGCAAGCCTAATCATATTAGAATCAACATGTGTATCGTTTTTATCAAGATCTAGATCTGTATAGGTTCTTACAAGTGGTATCAGAGCCAAGGGATCTGATCTACGATGCAATTGTTGATGTAATCAGTGTAATTGTATTCGACTGATTCATGTCAGGTTGAATTGATTGAGTATTCAGTTCAATTGATGAATTGAGAAACAGAGACTGAATTTAGTGAAGTTTGATTGAGTCTGATAGATGTTTATGAATTCGGACTAGGTTAGTGAGGTTTGGATTTGGTTTAGGCTTAGTTTGATCTAAGTTTTAGGTGTTTTCGGTGTGATTCTGACGAATGTCAAAGTTTGAAATTGAAAGTTTGAACTGTTGAAGATTCATTCGTTAGGTTGAAGACTGATTCGTTTAAAGGATAAATTGCCTATTCGCTAAACTCTAACTGTTCATTCGTTAAATTTCAATCTCATTCATTAAACCTTATTCGCGAAACCTCTTTCGTTAAACTCCATTCGTACCTCATTCGCTAAAATCCATTCGTTAAACCTTACTCGCTAGGACTCATTCGTTATTAATTCATTAAATCTTTCATTCGTGAAGACTGATTAACGAATATCAAAGTAATTCTCATTCGTTAAAGTAATTCGTTAAATTTCTTTCTCATTTGTTACTGTGTCCATTCGTGTGAATAGTAAACAAATAACTTTGAAACTTTGACAACTTTAATCCTTGAAGTTTAAACAGTTGGTTCATTATGGCTGCTCAGAATGCGTCTTACTATGCATTAGCGTCTCAGAACGTCTTATTGCAACAAATGCTAACCATGGACAATGAGATCGGAAGTCATAACAAATGTCCCAAGTTGTTAAAACTGTCGGATTTTGCTCGTTGGGAACCGAGGTTCCGTGCTCACTTGGGATCCGTGCATCCTAGTAGTGTCCAGTTTCTCGACGATATATATTCAGCACCATTGATTGGTAATAACAATGCGGGATGGACTCCGAAACCATTTAAAGAATATGAGACTCAAGAGCTTAAGGATTTTGAAAGTGAAACAAAAGCATACTCAACTCTTACCATGGCTTTGTCAGAACACATTTTTCATCAATACAGTACTATCAAAGTCTGTGCTTCGTTGTTCACAATGTTGAAAACGAGAAGTTTGGGAAACACTCTTGAAAGCAAAAAGACTCTTGTAAAATTTCAATTTCGAAATTTTATTTTGATGAAAAATGAAACGGTGGAAGAGATGATTAACCGTTTTAGCCATCTGATTGTTGAGATGTCTAGTGTCGATCTTGAGCCAACAGAACAAGATAAGATCGATACTCTGAAGAATGCTCTACCTTCTTCTTATTCGACTTTCTTGTTCGTGTTAAAAGAGAACGGTTTCTTTCAGAACTCTGAACTTACAGCTGTGCAATTCATAAACAAGATTGAAGAAAGGGAATTTGATATCAAATGTCAAAATACGTTGAAGGAGAATCAAAACCATCAGTCTTCAACCCAAAACCCTTTACTTTATGGAGGTGCATTGCCAGCAAATAATGCTTCAAGTTCAGTGCCAATCAATGCGTTCTTTGCTCAATCCCAAGAGGATTCTAATGTAAACAGTCCACCTAATGTATGTTTTATGGCTAGTGGTGCGACTACAAACTCAAATGCTCATGCATCAAGCTTGCCTAAGGTAAATCTGCAAGAAGCTGAACAACAGTTTGCTTTTGTGTGTGCATTCATGACTTCTTATGAACAGCTGGTTGGAAGCAAGATCGCTACGAGCGACCTCACAGATGAAGATTATGATCAAATCGACCCAGACGATCTTGAGCTAATGGATTTAAAATGGAACATGGATTTGATCATTCGTAAAGTCAAAAGGTTTATGCAACGAACGGGAAAAGATCTTCCTACGTTGAACAAAAGGGTCGGGTTTGATAAGCTGAAGGTAAAATGTTATAATTGCGGGGAATTTAGCCATTTTGCCAAAGAATGTGACAAGCCGAGGAAAGACTATTCTGGCTCATGCAATTCAACGTTCTTCAGGAAAGAATTCATCTGGAGAGGATAAGAGTAAATCTGCTGTATCTGGTGATCAAGACAAATCTTCTGCTACTCAAGTATTAGTGGTCAATGAAGTAGTTGATTGGTCTCAACGTTTGTTGGGAAATCAAGCAAACATGGCTATTGTTGAACCAGTGGAGAAATTTGAAGATGCCAGCAGTGATAATGTATCGGAGGGAAGTGATTCGTCTGACTCTGAGACTGACACAGATCAAAGTTTGTCGTCTCAAACTGAATCAATCTCTGTGAAAGCTGAATCTTATGCTTGCATGGCTAAGATTGATGAGGTATGTCACAAATCTCAATCTAATGTATCTGAACCTTCATCAAAAGTGAATGATTGTGTTGAATGTGCTGTATTAAAGGCCAAACTTGAAACAGCATTAACTCAGAACAATACACTCACAAAAGATCACTTTATGATCAATGAATGCTACAAACAGAAGACAAAATTGCTAGAGCAATCAACTCTGAAAATTCAAAAACTGTCTGAAAGCAATCATGATTTTGAAGCTAAAGTTCATTGTAAGATTATTGAAGTTGATCAACATTTGAAGGAGATTCTTCGACTCCGAACCTGTATTTCCAATCTTGAAAACGAAATAATGGAATTGAATAATAAGCTTGGAAAATTCAGAGATTCTTCATTTCCTTTGAATGAAATAATTGAGGTTAATCATTCACATAAGAAAAATGGAAAAGCAGGTTTGGGTTATGTAGAAATTCCACCTCCTTTTAAACATGATTACAGTACCATTCCCGATGTGGAAAAATTTTCAAATATGTCTACTGATAAATCTGAAAGTGTTGATACAACTGGTCCTGCTCGTGAACCAATTCATATCGAAAGTAAAAAGGTTTTCACCAAAAACGAATTGGATGGTTCAATCGAGGAGTTTTCTGAACCAGATGTGATTGTCAAAAACAAAGATATTCCAATTGACAACCATATTCTGTGTGAACCCGAAGATTTTGAACAAGCTATGTATGGTTCAAAGACTTCGGGTATTTCTTCAAACACATCAAATGTTCCAAAGGTAAATCATAAAGTAATTCCTAAGGAAAAATCTAATGTATCTCAATCAGAAAACCTTCGGTGTCTGATGAGGAGTTGATGCAATTCGTTAATCCTCACCTGAAATCTTCAAATGGAAAAGTTTTTAAATTAAAGGGTTTATCAAAAGTGTTTTCTGACAAAGAAGGTCCTTTGAATCTTCTTAAACCTGAAATGATTGAAAGTGTATTTCAAGATGACACTTCACAAATGACTGAACTTGAACAAAAATTTTATCAATAAATAATTATTAATGTTCAAGAAAAACCAAAAACTAATGTTTTTAAACCTATCACGTTCATAAAATCGTCAGGTTTGGAAAATTCTTCGAATTTAACCAATCTTGAATTCTATAAGAAAAGAAAGGGTTTAAAACACGAAACACCGAAGAAAGTTACAATTGAGAAACCCAAAGATGATATTCATAAATCTTTGCTATCAAAGGCTACATGTACTTTGCCACAAAACACTTTGGACTCTCGGTTATGTTTCAAATGTGGTGAACCGGGTCATGTTTCCAAAAAGTGCAAAGCAAAGATTGATGATATCAAAGACTCGTCAACTCGAAAGATTCACTCATTATCAAACTTAAAAGAAAATCAAGTTGATGAGTGTGTTTTAATGTATTCGAATATTAATCCGAAGAAAGTTATTCGGATTGATTCGGATAATGAAGCAACCAAATGTGTTGATCGTGCTCAACCAATTTTTTCAAATGTTGATTCGGGAAGAATACATGATGGATACTTAAAGAAGAAAACTAAGAAAACCGTCACATATTCTCAAGTCCCGAATGTTGGAGTTAATTTATATGATTCTCCTAAAGTATCAAAGGGAGAGCCCAAGATTGAGGCTTGGGCTGCATTTTTGAACTAATCATTTTACTTGTTTGTGCAGGGTACATCTCGGTCCGTGTCTAATCACAAATGGATAATGGATAGTGGATGTTCTCGGCATATCACCGGCAACCTGTATCTTCTGAATAACATCAAAGATATTCAAGGGGGTTATATTGCGTTTGCTGGTAACCAAGGAGGAAAGATTACGAAAGAGGGAGAAGTTTCAAACGGAAAAGTCACGTTTGAAAAGGTTAATTATTGTGAAAAGGTTGATCATAATCTGTTGAGCGTGTCACAGATTTGCGATAAGAAATTTACCACCATATTCACCGACAAGGAATGTGTTATTCTTCAACCGGGATACACAATTCCTGAAGACATGGTTGTCATGCGATCACCTCAATCAAATGATATTTATGTACTTGACATGAGTTATGATGTACAAGTTTCGCCCTCAGCTACTTGCTTTGTATCCAAAGCGACTGAGAAAGATTCTATTCTTTGGCATAGGCGCATGGGACACATGCACTTACGAAAGATGAACTTTCTAATGTTAAATGATTTAGTGGATGGTGTGTCACTCAAGAATTTCAAGTTCAATGATCACTACGTCGAGTGCAAGAAGAGGAAACAAAAGAAGAAATCACATCCAAGCAAGTTACTAAACACTATTGTTACTCCTCTGGAACGACTTCATATGGATCTCTTTGGTCCGGTGAACCGTGCTAGTATTACTGGAGATTTTTACTGTTTAGTAGTAACGAATGATTTCTCACGTTACTCATGGGTGTTATTTATGGGATCGAAGGATCAGACTCCTGTCTTAATTCAGAATCTTATCACGAAGATCGAATCACTTTATAAACTGAAAGTGAGACGAATTTGTAGTGATAATGGAACTGAATTTAGGAATAATGTATTGGATTTCTTCTGCATTCAGAAAGGAATTCATCGGGAATTCAGTGCACCTTATGTTCCTCAACAGAACGGTGTATCTGAAAGAAAAAATCGTACGCTAATTGAAGCTGCACGTACAATGCTTGCTGATTCAAAGCTACATGTTCAATTCTGGAACGAAGCTGTGAATACAGCATGTTATACATTGAATCGCGTACTAACGGTAAAGAAGCTCAAGAAGACAAGTTACGAGCTTCTGAATAATCGTAAGCTGAACTTAAAGTATTTAGAACCATTTGGGTGTCCATGTACTGTTTTGAAGAAAGACTTTGGAAAGTTCGATGAGAAAGCTTTTGAGGGTTATTTCTTGGGTTACAACTCTCCAAAGAAGCGGATTTTCAATATTTCTTCAGGTTGTGTGGAAGAATGGTATCACGTTGATTGTCAAAGTTATACAACTCCACCAACTGGTACAAGGCCCTCTTGGATGTTTGATTACGATCGCTTATTTAATTCGTTTACATCAACGGTCGATGAAGTGCCTGACGATTTCATTAGATCGTATTTGGAGGATTAATGTCTTCCGAATCCAAGTGTTGCCTCGGTTGATGTAAATGACTCTCCTAATGTATCAGAAATGACAAATGATGTTTCTGAATCTTTCGATGATGCTGACTATGTGGATTCATCATTTATAATGGTAGATGAAGCTCAAGAGACTACTAAGCCAATTATAATCAGTGATGATTCAACAACTGTCTCTTTAGACACAACGGAGGAGAATATCACCAATTTGGGTGATAATGTATCTGTTCCTACAAATCCTTCTTTAAGGATTCATTCACAGCATCCACAGGATCAGATAATTGGTGATGTGAACGACGAGATTCGTACAATGCACCAATTGGCTAATGTATATGATGATCAAGCGGATTATAATGTATCATTCGTTAAAGATTAACGACTAACTTCTTTATTCGTTAAAATGTTAACGAATAAGAGAAGGTAATATAAGATTCGTTAAAATTTTAACAAATGAGAATCTTATTCGTTGAAAGGTTTGACGAATCGGGATCATAAGTTAACGATTGAGGCCATTCGTTAGTTCAAATTTTGAACGAATGACCTAGGGAAATGTGAAATTATTGAGTTTATAATCCAAAGGGCAGACGAATGACCCTTCATTCGTCCGTTCCTATTACATTGTCTTCTCAAGCCAACCTCTTGCCAAATTTTTTAAGAATTCAGAACTTGCATTTCAGATCATTTGAATAACAATTTCTTATTCTACAGGTAAAGATGATCTCAAGGATATATTAAACATGTGATTTCATCGGATAACTAGGGATTAACAGTTTGAATTGGTCATGTTAATCGCTCAGTTGAACTTCAATTAAACCTCATAATCAAATCAATTTTTGAATAACTGATCGATGAATGGTGCATTAAATTGATTATCGATTGTACTGGTTATGATTGATTGTGAAATGTTTGAGTAATCGATGATTTCGTCATATAATCTTCATCGTGTTTGACTTTGATTAGTCAAAATTAAAAGTAAATTGACTCTGGTTTAGTCAAAGTGTTTATATGAATCAGATTCGTTATAATAATAATGAATGAAAAATGATTCGTTATCAGTATGACGAATGATAGTTTGATTCGTTGATTAGTTAACAAATAACTATCTGATTCGTTAAGTTAACGAATAGAGTGTTAATCTTTATAACGAATTAGAATTGATTCGTTAAAGGAATTGATAACGAAAGGAGTGTAACGAATCTGAGCTTATTCGTTTGAATGTTGAACTTGATTCATTAATTGTAACGAATAAGTTAACGATTAAGGGTAATTCGTTACTTGTAACGAATGTACCATGTAATGTACGAATGTCTCATTCGTTTAAACCTTTTTAATGAATGAGATTGACATTCGTTAATCAAATTATTATTTTTGAATATTTTACTAATGTTTGCTCATATTTAACAGATATGGCTGACGAGAATATTCAAAACCCTGTTCCTGAGCAACAACCAGTAGATAATCCTGAGCCACAGCCTGAAATTCAAGTAGAACCTGTTCAAGCTCCCGTCATGCTGTCATGGAACAAGAGCCATAATATTTGTGCCTATCTTGAGCTGAACTTTGAAGATTCTCTGATATTTGGGGGAATGATTAGTTTTCTGATTCGCTCGAGAATCTACAAGGCCATTTCTACCCGTACAGTTGTTTATCAGAAGATTATACAAGAGTTTTGGAATACTGCTAAGTTCAATGAAGAAGATAATCAGATAGAAGCGGTTATTCAAGTAAAACGGGTGGTGATTGATATTGGCGTGATCAGAGACTCACTGGGATTTAATGACACAGTTGATGACAGATGTGAGTTCGATAGACCATTGATCAGAGGGTTATTTGGCCGTGTAACGTATAATGGTGATTTGGGCAGATCTATGTACAACAAAGCGAACTTGTGTGAACAATACAAGTATTTGCTTCACATATTGATTCATTCTCGGTGGACGTAAGGGTGGATTTGACGAGTGCCGAGTGATGCTTCAATCTGCGTTTGTTGCCCTTGTTCTTAATAAACCATTCAATTTCTCAGAATTGGTTTATTATCATTTGAAAGAAAACATCACCAGCAAACATAAGTTCTTAATGTATCCCAGATTTTTGCAAATGATGATAAATGATCTGGTGCCTGAATTGGAAAAAGATCAAGTAGACGTGATGAAGCTCGATCATATGAATGAAGAGACGATGTGACGTTTAAGATTGTACAGAGGTCAAAGCTTGGCAGATCGACCAAAGTTTAAACGTTTGATTGGTCATATGGCGAATATTGATTATATTATGCCACCTAATGATCGTTGGGCTCATGACGATTCAGATTCAGAACGTGAAGGTGGTGATGATGGAGATGATGGTGGTAATGGTGGTCCAGGACCACAAGCCGAGTTAAGTTATGAATAGAAGCGTAAGCGTAAAAGTAAAGAACCGATGATGGAAAAGGGGGAGAAATCCAAGAAACAACGAGTTAGAAGGGGTTCGGGTATTGAGATACCGAGTCAGCCGTTTGTGCCTTCTACTGCTGTTTTTACTCCTATTATTCCTTCTACTGCTTCTCCAGTTCCAGTTCCACAAATTCCACGATCTCTTACTTCTACTACAATGTCAGATTTTCCTCGTTCTCCAACACCTGTGCAGATGCCTACTTCTCCAATGCCTCCAACCCTGACTTTGGCTACTACTGTGAGGCCTGATCCTCATTTTGGAGACATATTACATACTGTCTTGGCACAGATGCCTACACCACAACCAACTACTCCTGTTACTCCTGTTACTCCAACACCGTTACCGAGGCCTGCGCATTCTTTTATGTCATTCAATCGTCCTCAGGGTCCAATGCAATCAGTGCATCCTAATTTCTATCACATGGATCCTCATGCTCAATGGTTTCACATGATGAATCTGTTGTATTTACAGCAAAATCAAATGCAAGCAGACAGAGCTGCAAATGAGCTAGCGCAACGGAATTTGCTGAGGCATCTTCTATCGGCTCAACGTGATAATAGGGAACTTCGAGCCCTGATTGCTGCTCAGGGGGAGATATTAGATAAGCAGTATGAGATCATTCTTCAGTTAACTTGTAAAGAAGATGAATTGAAGAAATTAAAGAATGATGAAGATGATCAAGATGGTGCAGGGGGTGGGGTAGATCAGCAACCGGGCGGAAGTTCCACACCGTTGGCGGGTAATAAGACAAATGCGAGTGTTGGTGGTGGGTCTGAAGCCAGTAGTCTACAGATTGTTCCATATAAAGATTACACGAGAGCCAAGCCAATAGATGTTATTCCGGCTAACATGCTTTTGTTTGTAGGAATGGATGGAGTTGTGTATAGTATGGTGAATGCAGATGAGATCGAAGAAGGTGAATTTGTTGATCACTCATTAACAAAAGAACAAATTGCCTTGCTTCTGGATCTAAATGAGGAAGAGGTAGATGTGTTGGATAAGAGTATGGATGTGGAAATGGAAGAGAGTGATAATACTGGTATTCCTCATGGGAATGTGCCTGACTTTGAAGAAGTAGAAGTTGAATATGTTACTGCTGAGGAGTACCCTGAGTTTTACACCGACAACAACACTGACTCAGGTATTCCGTTTTTCACTGCTGAGCACTTTGATGCAGCAGAACGTCAGTTACAAGAAGAAAAAGAGAAGTGGAATACATCTGCAAGGACCAGTCACTTATCAACAACAGAGAAAAAGCGCAAACGTGCTTTGGATGGTATGTTCGAGCATAACGTAAAGAAGATGAACAAGATGATCGAGACCTTTCGTTATCATGAACAAGAGGAAGTCAAATTAGCAAGGGCTCGAGCATCGGCATACCAAATGAAGAAATACAAGCCAACTAAAGATGTGAGAGGTGATTTGGTGGCATGGCAATATGATTCAGATCTTAAGGTATATATCGTGAAGTGGGAGCATGGTATTTATTATTTCAAACGCCCACACGATATCTTATCTATGCCCAGATGGGATGTGAAAACCTAGCCAATCGACCGTTTGTGAATCGTTGGGACGATAAGTGGGCTAGTTGGTTCTATAAGCAGTTATTACATGAAAACCGTTTTGGTTTCAAGTTTTTCAAGCCTCAGGTGCCTACTCATAAGTACATTGATGAGATTGATACTCGCACAGGCTGGAGAAAGTTAATTTTACAGGTAAAGCCGCCGAAGACTATCAAGAGGGTTCCAATGAAGACATTTCCTCAGAGTCTATTCATTGTGTTTAATTATTGGTACTACAACAATCGTACAGGTGAAGCGGTTATTGTATATGGTCACGGTTCTAACATGAAGACAATACGTGTGATTGATCCAATGTGGCTGGTTAACTTATCTGAGTCTGACAACGATGCGCTATTTACTAGTCAGATCAGATTTGCTAACGTCAGAGACTATGAGCTTGCTATGCAGTTTCAGAAGGTGGTTAGAGTCTATTACGCATACAAGATTCACAGTTGTGTTGACTGGAAGACGAAGATATTCCAGAACTAAGAGATAAAGAGCTCGAGATGAGGGGGAGTTTGTTGATACATGTTTTGTACATCTCGATCTTTAGCAGGGTTATTAATGTAATAGTTTAATGTATAGGGGTTATAATGTAAATATGCCTAAATGTAAGGCAGATTCTTTACCCTGTAACGAATGTGTCACATTCGTCTTATATACGTCCCATTCGTTAACCCTGTTTAACGAATGGAACATAACGAATGTTGGCCATTCGCTATCTTTAATGTAATAACGAATAAGGTTATTTATTCGTTAAGTAAGTGTAACGAATGACACATTCGTTAATTTTATCTTAACGAATGAGGTCATCTCCCTATATATACCCCTGTAATCTATTCTATTATAACAGTTATGATATTTACGATTTCTCTCTCGTTACTCTGCCGAATTGTTCACTAAATATACACACTACACACACATAACGTATGCAAGCCTAATCGTATTAGAATCAACATGTGTATCGTTGTTATCAAGATCTAGATCTGTATAGGTTCTTACAAGTTGTAAGTGCACGGATTTGGTGTCCGGAGCTGTTCGAATAGGCTAGGGATAGTTTAGTCTTTACACTTAATGTATAAAGGCTCATTCGCTAAGCATGTTTAGCGAATGAGGCCACATTCGTTAGAGACTAGGCTATTGGTTAATGTAAGAGCCCATTCGTTACTACAGTGTAACGAATGGAAGCTCATTCATTAAGGTATACCCATTCGCTAAGGGTGTTTAGCGAATGGGGCTATGGAAAGACCTTATTCTTTAACCTTGTTAACGAATGAGAGGTCTCATTTGTTATACCTATAAATAGACCTTCCATAGTTAGAATGCATAGAGATCTGTGCCATATTTATCCATTGTAACGTTACCATGCCAGATTCTCTCGGTAACTTATCCTCCATTAATGTATGAACACAAGCTTAACGTATCGATTGCGACTAGTTCCTAGGCTCGTAAACGTTCATAATAACGTATTTAAATCTGGTATCAGAGCTGGAAGTTGCTTGTGATACGTGTTCTTCGTGTTCATCAAGTTGTATCGGATTTGGACTGGATTCATGGATTGATTGATGAATTCATGTTCGTGAATGAAATTCGAGTCTTCTGTGATAATCTGGTGATTAATTATGATGATTTGAGTGAAAATTGGTTGAAATCGGCCATTGACAGCCATTAATGGTGCTTGATTTCCAGATTCCGATAAAGATATGAGTTTTCCGGCCACCGTAACTGTTTTTTCCGGCGAAACCCATTTTTCCGGTGGCTACAGTAACGGACTAACGACTCATTCGTTAATTTAAATACTCATTCGTTACGGGGGTTTAACGAATGAGTTATTCGTTAAGGAGTTTAACGAATATGGATTACTTAACGAATGAGACCTCATTCATGTACTGTTCATACGAATGAAGGTGATTAACGTATGGAAGACATTCGTTACTAGTGTTAACGAATGAGGTTTTAACGTTTGTAGACATTTGTTAATGGGTTAACGAATGTGGAGTAACGTATACACTCATTCGTTAATGAGTTAACGAATGAGACCCATTCGTTCAAAGGTAACGAATGAGGATAGATGTTTAACGTATGTGACACTGTTCTAGCGAATGAAGACCAGATAACGAATGAGGATTGTAAAAAAAAAAAAAAAGACAGAGTGTTTTCGGAAAATTTTCGGGGATATTCCGAATATGCTGGATACTCTTCTCGCAAAATTTGGTGATATATTTTCCGACCGACTTTTCACGCATATCAAGGGGCCGAGGGGGAGTAACCGGTTAAGTTAACGAGACTTTTATTGAAGATTTTCTAAGAATTGTTCAAGACCTTGCCTAATTTGTCAAGAAATGAGGGAGATAAAAATTTCAAAGAGGTTATTTGATTGTTATCTTCCTACGTTTGCAAGGATTTCTTGAAAAATTACTGCAATTCGGATGGTAATATGTGATTGCGTTCAAGATTGTGTTTGTTCTTTGATTGGTGATTGATTTGTTCAAGATTGAAACCTGACTATGTGGGATACGAGTGTCTGTCCGTTTACTTCTTTCTAAGGGACTTTGATCCTGACTATGTTGGCTACGAGTATTCGGCGGATTGCTTCTGTTGAAGGGGACATTCTTGAATGGATTGATGTGGTTGAGGAATATACGGGTCTTGTTATTGGATTGAAGAATCTGATCGTTCGGGATTGATTAGCAAAGGTTGGAACTCTGTATCACATGCCCAAAGCAGTAGTGCATCCAACCGTATTGGTTGCCGAAGAGCTTCAAAGTGTTATATTTTGGGATAGACGTTATCGAGAGAGTGAAGACCGTTGTGAAAGATGTGGTATGATCGGTTTGTTCATGAAGATGGTGATGAGGTCAAATGTAAAGATATTTTACGTTACCAGAGCGACAGATAGCCGATGACTTGCTGCTAATTGATTCGTTTGATCAAACCATATCATATGCCAGTTGGATGATCGGAATGATCACCTGGAGATGCTGATTTGAGGGGGAGATCTGATACGAGTAGCTACAAGTTTTGGTTTGCTTACAAAGAGTTACATTTTATCTGTTTGCACAAGCCCGAGAATCATCAGTCAAGGGGGAGGTTGGCTGTACGGCTGATGATATGTAGTTAAAGTATTCACGGTTAAAGTATTGAACTTTAACGTACTTGTCGTTAACATATTCGACTTTAACGTATTCATCGTTAACTTATTCGACTTTAACGTATTCGTCGTTAAAGTATTGGACGCTAAAGATTTGAAGACTAAAGTATTGGATGCTAAAGTATTAGAAAGCATTTGACAGCTACGGAAAAGGGGAGTTTGTAAGTGCACGGATTTGGTGTCCGCAGCTGTTCGAATAGGCTAGGGATAGTTTAGTCTTTACACTTAATGTATAAAGGCTCATTCGCTAAGCATGTTTAGCGAATGAGGCCACATTCGTTAGAGACTAGGCTATTCGTTAATGTAAGAGCCCATTCGTTAATACAGTGTAACGAATGGAAGCTCATTCGTTAAGGTATACCCATTCGCTAAGGGTGTTTAGCGAATGGGGCTATGGAAAGATCTTATTCGTTACTACAGTTATAACGAATGAGTCCAGCCTATAAATAGGCCTTCCATAGTTAGAATGCATAGAGATCTGTGCCATATTTATCCATTGTAACGTTACCATGCCGGATTCTCTCTGTAACTTATCCTCCGTTAATGTATGAACACAAGCTTAACGTATTGATTTGCGACTAGTTCCTAGGCTTGTAAACGTTCGTAATAACGTATTTACATGATATCAAAAGCTCTTTAACTCGAAAGACTGCTTTGTTTCCAAACATAAAAGAAAATCATGTTGATGAATGTGTTATAATGTATTCGAATATTAATCCAAAGAAAGTTATTCGGATTGATTCGAATAATATAGCAAACAAATGTGTTGACCGTGTTCAACCAATTTGTTCAAATACTGATTCGGAAAGAATACGTGATGGATACTTAAAGAAAAAAACTAAGAAAACTGTCACATATTCTCAAGTCCCAAATGTCAGCATTAATTTAAATGTTTCTCCTAATGTATCAAAAGGAGAGCTCAAGACTGAGGCTTGGGCTGCCTTTTTGAACTAACCATTTACTTGTTTGTGCAGAGTTCATCCAGTTCAGGGTCTACACACAAGTGGATTTTGGATAGCGGATGTTCTAGGCATATAACTGGCAACCTAAATCTTCTGAGGAATGTTAAAAACATTCAAGGAGGTTATGTTGTGTTTGCCGGTAACAACGGGGGAATGATTACAAAAGAGGGAGAAGTGTCAAACGGGATTGTAACGTTTGAAAAAGTAAATTATTGTGAGAAAGTGGATCATAATCTGCTAAGTGTTTCCCATATATGTGATAAAAGGTTTACCACCATTTTCACAGACAAGGAATGTATTATCCTTCAACCGGGATATACAATTCCTGAAGATATGGTTGTCCTGAGATCACCTCGATCGAATGATATTTATGTACTGGATATGAGTTATGATGTATCTGCTTCACCCTCAGCGACTTGTTTCGTGTCAAAAGCAACTGAAAAAGATTCTATTATTTGGCATCGACGTATGGGACACATTCACTTACGAAAGATGAACTTTCTTATTGTAAATGATTTAGTGGATGGTGTGTTCCTCAAGAATTTCAAGTTCAATGATCACTGCGTCTCGTGCAATAAGGGGAAACAAAAGAAGAAATTACATCCAAGCGAGTCACTTAACACAATTGTTATTCCTCTGGAACGACTTCATATAAATCTCTTTGGTCCAGTGAATTGTGCCAGTGTTGCTGGAGATTGGTACTGCTTAGTAGTGACTGATGATTTCTCACGTTACTCTTGGGTGTTATTTATGGGATCGAAAGATCAAACACCTTTCTTAATTCAGAATCTATTTACTAAGATCGAATCACTTTACAAACTAAAGGTGAGACGAATTCGTAGTGACAACGAAACTGAATTCAGGAATAATGTATTGGATTTCTTCTGCATACCGAAAGGAATTCATCGGGAATTCAGTGCACCTTATGTTCCTCAACAGAATGGTGTTTCTGAAAGAAAGAATCGTACACTGATTGAAACTGCAAGAACGATGCTCGCGGATTTGAAGCTACCTGTTCAATTCTGGAACGAAGCTGTGAACACAGCGTGCTATACTCTGAATCGCGTACTAACAGTAAAGAAGCTTTGGAAGACGATTTATGAGCTTCTAAACAATCGTAAACCGAACTTAAAGTATTTGGAACCATTTGGGTGTCCATGTACTGTTTTGAAGAGAGAGGCTGGAAAGTTTGATGAAAAATCCTTTGAGGGGTATTTCTTGGGATACAGTTCTCCTAAGAAACGGGTCTTCAATATCTCTTCGGGTTGTGTGGAAGAATGGTATCACGTTGATTGCCAAAGTTATACCACTCCACCAACTGTTACTGGTCCCGACTGGATGTTCGATTACGATGGATTATTTAATTCGTTTACTTCAATGGTTGAAGAAGTCCCTGAGGATCTCATTAGATCTTATTTGGAGGAACAATGTCTTCCGAATCCAAGGTGTTCTTCAGTTGATGTAAATGACTTACCTAACCTTTCAGAAACGTCGAACGAAGTTTCTGAATCTTCTGATGATGCTGATTTTGTGGATTCCTCGTCCGTTTTGTTAGATGACGTTCCAGAGACAACTGAGCCAATTCTAATTAGTGATGATTCACCGACTGTCTCTTTAGACTCAGTGGAGGAAAATTTCACTAATTTGGGTGATAACGTATCTGTCCCTTCCAATCCTTCTTTAAGGATTCATTCGAGTCATCCACAGGAACAGATAATTGGTGATCTGAACGACGGGGTTCGCACAAGACACCAATTAGCTAATGTATGTGATGATCAAGTTTATGTTAATGTATATCCTACCGAGGATTCGATAGTTTGTGCTTATGCGGATTTGCACTCTTCGGGTATCCTTAGTATTGCATAATACACCTGCTTCCTATCACAGATAGAACCGACAAGTGTCACAACGGCACTTAAGGAACCGTCTTGGGTTGAAGCTATGCAGGAGGAGCTGCAACAGTTTGTTCGACTGGGTGTATGGGACTTAACAGATAAACCTGACCGTGTTAAAAAGGCTATTCCGACCAAATGGGTTTTTAAGTGTAAAAAGGACGATCGTGGGGTGATCGTGCGGAACAAGGCCCGATTGGTCGTTCTTGGTTACAATGAATAAGAAGGGATAGACTACACTGAAGTATAAGCTTCGGTAGCACGACTGGAGGCTATACGTATATTTCTTGCCCATGCAGCCTATAAAAATTTTAAGGTTTATCAAATGGACGTGAAATCGGCGTTCTTGAACGGGGCTATTCATGAAGAAGTGTATGTGAAACAGCCTCCCGGTTTCGAGGATCCAGACTTTCCAGAGCGTTTTTACCAATTAAACAAGGCTCTTTATGGTTTACACCAGGCCCCGAGAGCTTGGTACAGCACGTTGGCTGACCATCTAATTGAAAGTGGATTCACGAGGGGGACTGTTGATTGTACATTATTCTATAAGAACATGGGTGATGACTTGCTCCTCGTCCAAATTTATGTGGACGACATCATTTTTGTTCGACAAACGACAGCTTGTGTAAAGATTTTGAAAAGACGATGCAAATCAAATTCGAGATGAGCTCGATGGGAGAGATCAAATTTTTCTTAGGATTGCAAGTTCACCAGTCTGATTCCGGGATCTTTATCCATCAGCCGAAATATGTGAACGATGTCTTGAGCCGATTCAAGATATCTGACGGCAAAATTCCTTCGACACCTCTTCCCGTGGGTCACAATTTATTACCGGATGGATTGGAGGATACTGTTGATCCAACCCTATATCGTGCTATGATTGGTTCTCTCATGTATTTGACTGCATCGCGACCTGATATTATGTTTGCTGTTTGTTTGTGTGCTAGGTACCAATCAAGTCCCCAAGTGACTCACCTGACGGCAGTAAAGCGCATCTTACATTATCTGAGGGGAAATCTAGACATCGGGTTATGGTACCCCAGAGACGATAAGTTCAATCTCACCGCTTTTACTTATTCGGACTATGGAGGATGCAAAATCAACTTCAAGTCTACTACAGCGGGATGTCAATTCTTAGGAAACCGGCTTGTTTCCTGGCAGTGTAAGAAGCAGACAATGGTCTCAACTTCAACAGCCGAAGCAGAGTATGTGGCGGCCTCGAGTTGCTGCTCACAGTTTCTCTGGATCCAACAACACTTGCGGGATTACGGTTTGAAGTTTCTTACTACTCCCATTTATATTGATAATTCTGCTGCAATTTCAATCACCAAAAATCCGGTTCACCATTCGAAAACCAAACATATTGAAATCAGTTATCATTTCATACGTGATTGTTTTGAAAAGAAATTAATATCAATTGATAAAATTCACACGGATTTTCAAAAGGCTGACCTTTATACCAAAGCGTTTGACAAAACACGTTTTCAATATTTGTTGGGTATAAATGGTTTAAAAACTTTATCAGATATTCATAAGCTTGGTTAAATCATTTTATTTCTTGTTTGTTTTGATTTTTGTCATTTTTAGGGGGAGAAAATAAAATATAAAAACCAAAAACATTGTGTTTTCAGTTTGTACAGAGAAAATTAAAAACTCCAAAAACATTCAAATATTGAAAATTTTCAAAAACAATGAAAAATGCTCCTCAAAATGAGTTTTGAAGCAAAAAGGGAAAATGATAGTACATTGACGGGATTGATCTAGTACATGGATAAACTAGATTAAAAATTACCGTAAGGCCAGCAATATGATATGCGAAGATAGGCTTGACAGACTATATTGGAACTGATAAGATATAAACATAATGAATGACGAACCTAGTGGAATTACATCTTGAAAGATTGATACTATATCTGATTTAAAGAAAAGTCAAAAGTTAAAATGATTACTGTGTGTGCATGCTTTCATTTGTTGAAGAAAATTCTGCTTTGCTTTTATTTTATTTTGCAAAGAAATTCAACTTCATTTTTTCTTTATTTTTATTCAAATCTTGGACTTTCTCCGCGCGATAATACCGGATTATCCGAATGGAGAGTTAAGATATTATGCAACTTCAACTTATTTTTATCTTTTTCTTTTGTTGAAATGGAACCTTATCTGCGTGTAGTAATACCGATCTTAAGGGAAAATTTTGACATTCTGCTTTATTTTCCTGTTGTTATTTTTGCATGAGTCACAGTTAATCAAAATTTGGAAAATCAAAGAAAAACGTACATGTGATATTCATTGTATAAGAGATAGAAATGTTATATCTGATTGATGGGGTCCACATATGGTTTTTTCCCTAATTGGACCAAATTAAAGCATATCGTAAAGTTTCCGACAAGTCTGTGAAAAGTTTAAGATGATAATTATATATGCAATCATCGTTGGGTTACGTGTATAATAATAATTGAAATTGAAGTGTTACTTAGTGACATTTTCGTCAATATGATTCTCTGCTCAACTCACAAAAATATGTACTGCATTAAGTAGTTTAGTTGTTTACTATATTTTCTTTATTTGTTAAATTGAAAATTTTAGAAAATCCAAAAAGATTTTAATTCTTTTTCATTTCTACTTTAGTTTCGATTTACCAAGCTAGCGAATAATTCAAAAGAAAAAGAAAAAGATTGATCTCAAAAATTTTAAGTTAATCGTGCTTAACGTAACTTACAACTGGTATCAATTGTGATGTTAACGTAAAAATCCGCTTAAGTTAAGTATTACCGATCAATGGTGATCGGGTAATTTTAATGTATGCAATTAAAAACTAAATTGGATTTAATTGAATATTTAATTCTTTGTTTAAAACCCTAATTGATTTTAAATATTATTTAATTCCTTAAATGAGAATTTTGTCTCATTCACTAAGGAACTTGGTGATTCGTTAAAATGGTTTAACGAATGTAATGCCATTCGTTATTTAATCATAACGAATGGGTTTCTCATTCGTTATAAATACATTCGCTTCCGTTGTGCATAACGAATGAACGACATTCATGTGACCATTAACGAATGGAATGGATTTAATGTATCATTCGTTAAGAATTTAACGAATGACACTCTCTTTCATTTGAAACATTAACGAATAACATATATTCATTAAAGTTTAACGAATGAATCCTTATTTGTTCAAAATTCTTGACGAATCAGGAAAATAAGTTAACGAATGAGACCATTCGTTAGTTCAAATTGAACGAATGACCTCGAAAACTGTGAAATTATTGGGTTATAATCCCAATGTTTGACGAATGTTGTTTCATTCGCCATCTTCCTATTTCACTATCAACCTTAACGAACTATTGCCAATTTTTCTCAGAATCATTTGATTGCTTATTACCGATATTGATTAACATCTTTGCATTCTACAGGTATTAACGATCAAAATGATACAAAATTCATTGGATTTCATCGGTGATTTGAGGGTTAACTGGTTAATTGAAACTGGAATATTAATCGAACAGTTAACAATTCACTAAACACATATTTTGATCGAGATTAGTATCAATGATCATATATTAATGTATAAAACTGATTTCCGATCATGGTAGTTGAGTTTAATTGTTAAATGCTATAGAAGATCAAAGGTTACTGATAAACATCGTCGTTCTTGACTTTAATTAGTCCAAATCAAATTAATTTTGACCTCTGATAAGTCAATTGGTGATTCGTTGATTGTATAACGAATGACTTATCAGATTCGTTAATCATACAACGAATGATCTCTTTTGATTCGTTGAAACTTAACGAATATCTATCTTATTCGCTAAGATATCACATATAACGAATAGGTGATTCGTATGATAACGAATGATATGATGTATCAGTAGATTCATTATGTGTAACAAATGTAAGGTAAGTAATGTTAACGAATATGTTTCATTCGTTAAAGGAAACGAATGGAAACTTATAATGTATAACGAATGTCTCATTCGTTTAAATCTTTTGACGAATGAGATAACCCTTCATTAATCAGTATTGAATATTATACTAATGTTTGTTATTTTTAACGGAAATGGCCGACGAAAACGTTCAGAATCCTGCTCCAGAGCAAAACCCGATGGTTAACCCTGCTGAAGCTGAACCTGAACAAGCACTAGTACGTTTGGCATGGAATGAAAGTCATAACATCTGTGCATATCTCGAGCCACAATTTGAAGATACACCGATGTTTGGCGGGATGATTAGTTTCTTGACCCGATCGAGAATTTACAAGGCCATATCCACTCGCACTGTGGTTTATCAGAAGATTATACGTGCGTTCTGGGAAACAGCTCGATTGAATGAAGCAGAGAATCAGATCGAGGCTGTTATTCAAGACAAGCGAGTGGTGATCGATGTTAGAGTTATTCGAGACTCATTGGGTTTTGTTGATACAATTGATGATCCATGTGAGTTCGAAAAGGATTTGATTAGAGGGTTATTCAGCCGTGTAAAGTATAATGGCGATCTGGATAGATCCATGTACAACAAGGCTAACTTGTGTGAACAATACAAGTACTTGTTGCACGTATTGATACACTGTCTTGGTGGACGAAGAGGTGGATTTGACGAGTTTCGAGCCATGTTGCAATCTGCTTTTGTCGCCTTGGTGTTGAATAAACCATTCAACTTCTCTGAAATGGTTTATTATCACTTGAAGGAGAACTTGACGAGTCGCCATAAGTTTTTAGTGTATCCAAGATTCCTCCAGATGATAATCAATGATCTCCAACCTGAGTTGATTAAAGATCAGAAGGATGTGATGAAGTTAAAGCATATGGATGAGGAGACCATGAGACGTTTGAGATCGTACCGAGGTCAGAGTCTTGCAGATAGACCAAAGTTCAAGTTCAAGGTATGAGTTGTCTCCTAGTGCCCAGTTGTTTAACATATTGAATCTGGTGCATATGCAACAAACCCAGATTCAAGCAGATCGTTCATTTTAGGAACATATGTGGGCAGAGCAGCGGAATATGTTTAGACATATTCAGTTCATTCAGCGAGAAAATAGGGAACTGAAAGCCCTTGTTACTGCTCAGGGGGAGAGATTGGATAAGCAGGATGAGATCATTCTTCAGTTGACATGTAAAGAAGATGAGTTAAAGAAGTTAAAGAACAATGAAGATGATCACGATGGAGCAGGTGGTGGGGTAGATCAGCAACTGGGTGGTAGTTCTGCACCATCAGTAGGTAATAAGACTGATTCAAGTGTTGGTGGTGGGTCTGGAGATAGTCAGATGCAGATTGTGCCATACAAAGACTACATGAGAGCTAAACCGATTAAGGTTATTCAAGCCAATATGATTTTGTTTGTTGGTTTGGATGGGATTGTGTACTTTATGGTGAATGCAGATGAGATCGAAGAAGGTGAATTTGTTGATCATTCATTAACAAAAGAACAAATTGCCTTGCTTCTGGATCTAAATGAAGAAGAGGTGGATGTGTTGGGTAAGAGTGTGGACGTGGATGTTGAAATGGAAGTAAGTACTAATACAGGAATTCCACATGGGAATGTGCTTGATTTTGATGAGGTAGAGGTAGAAGATGTTACTACTGAGGAATATCCTGAGTTCTACACTGACAATAACAATGACTCAGGAATTCCATTTTCACTACAGAACACTTTGATGCGGCAGAACGTCGTTTATAGGAGGAGAAAGAGAAGTGGAATAAAGCTGCAGAGACCAGTCACTTATCAGCGATAGAGAAAAAGCGCAAACGTGCTTTGGATGGTATGTTCGAGCATAACGTAAAGAAGATGAACAAGATGATCAAGACCGTTCGTTATCATAAATAGGAGGAAGTCAAATTAGCAAGGGCTCGAGCATCGGCATACCAAATGACAAAGTACAAGCCAGCAAAAGATGTAAGAGGTGATTTGGTGGCATGGCAGTTTGATTCAGATCTTAAGGTATATATCGTTAAGTGAGAGCATGGTATTTATTACTTCAGACACCCACACGATATCTTTTCTATGCCCAGGTGGGATGTGAGAACACTAGTTAATCGACCATTCGTGAATCGTGGGGACGATAAGTGGGCTAGTTGGTTCTATAAGCAGTTATTACATGAAACCCATTTCGGTTTCAAGTTCTTCAAGCCACAGGTGCCTACTCATAAGTACATTGATGAGATTAACACTCGCACAGGCTGGAGAAAGTTGATATTACAGATAAAGCCGCCAAAGACGATGAAGAGGGTTCCAATGAAGACATTTCCTCAGAGTCTGTTCACCTTGTTTAATTATTGGTACTACAACAATCATACAGGTGAAGCGGTTATTGTATATGGTCACTGTTATAACACGAAGACAATACGTGTGATTGACCCAATGTGGCTAGTTAACTTATCTGAGTCTGACAACAATGCGTTATTTACAAGTCAGATCAGGTTTGCTAACGTAAGCGACTACGAGCTTGCTATGAAGTTTCAGAAGGTTGTTAGAGTCTGTTACGCATACAAGATTCATAGTTCCGTTAATTGGTAGACCAAGATGTTCCAGAGATAAATGATAAAGAGCTCGAGAGGAGGGGGGTTTGTTAATACATGTTTTGTACGTCTCGATCTTTATCAGGGTTATTAATGTAATAGATTAAAGTATAGGGGTTATAATGTAAATATAGTTAAAAGGCCATTCGCTCTATTGTAAGTTACATTCGTTATTCCGTAACGAATGTAACACATTCGTCTAAATGTAAGCTCATTCGTTAACCCTGTTTAACGAATGAGATAACGAATGAGGGCCATTCACTATCACTTAAAGTATTAATGAATAAGCATGTTTATTCGTTAAGGTATTTGTAACGAATGACCTATTCGTTAAGTTAAGTTTAACGAATAGGGTCATCTTCCTATATATACCCCTGTAATCTATTCTAATTATAACAGTTCTGATTATTCCTTGAATCCTCTCGTTACTCTGTCCGATTGCCATCTCGATACATACACTGCACCTACTAACGTATATCTAGCCTAATCGTATACCTAATCAACATGAACATCAATGTAATCATAAGATCTAGATCCGTTTTAAGCTCTCTCACATCATTCATATAATCGTCACCCAAATGATTACGCAAATCCGACTACACATGCTTCATTTAAGAAAAACATTTCTCAAACGATAGACCAACAGGTATTGGTTGTTGGCGATGGTTGAAACCTTGAGGCGAACGGCAAAGGCAATGAGGCAATGGTCATCTGGTCGATAGAAAGAAGTTGATCGGTTGATGAGTCGATGGCCGATGTTTTTATTTGTTTGTTTATTTATTTTTTATTTAGGTATTATGTTTAAGAATGTTATTTGGGTTGGCTTATTGTATTTTGGGCCTTTTATTAATCTATATATGAGGTAATAGGGTAATATTGGCCCATATATAATGTTTGTTAATAATTTTTATAGTTTTTTTAAAAGCTTTTTATATTATATAAAAAGAATATTCGTTACTAAAAAAATATAACTAAACTTTTTATAATCAATGGGTTCGAATACACTTTTTTTAAAATGATACTGGGTTCGTTAGCCGAAAAAGAATGGGTTCGCTCGTTAATTCAACACTATAGGTTATATATAAAACCGAAAAAAACCGGGTTCGGCCGAACCCGATGGTGATAGAGTGGCTCCGCCACTAGATATATGTATTTTGGAAGTGGATTACTTGGAGCAGCTAGATAATTTGTAAGGCCCCGTTACCGGTAGCCCTACTTTCGTGTTGGATTTACTCATAAACGCAGTTCTAAATATCAGAGTTAATTAAAACATTCGCGGAATATAAAAGCTTTCATAAAACATTTCATAATAAAACACGTCTTGTCTTAAAACATCATTTTGTCTTTCAAAATAAACGAAACATTAAACTTAAACGTCTTGAGTCTTCCGATGCCAGCCTCTTATTCAGTGCCACGTGTCTCCTCAAGCGAGCTGCCTCATCCTACTCACCTGCGTGCATACTAAAAGTCAGCTACGCTGAGTGAGTTCTAGTTAATCATACACTATGCAATACACATAAACTTATATTCTTTCATTCATACTTTCATACTTTCATACTTTCTTTTGTATTAACTTACTTTCATATCTTACGTTATAAAGAGCATTACGCCCTACATTCCTCGAGTATTATTAGGGCTCGGTACCCTCCTTCCTCGAGTATTATTAGGGCTCGGTACCCTCCTTCCTCGAGTATTATTAGGGCTCGGTTCCCTCTTTCCTCGAATATTAGTAGGTTCTGTTCCCTAGTTCTCGAATATTAGTAGGGTTCGATTCCCTCTTCGTTACCGTACATCCATCCTTTCCTGCTTTTATTAACTTTATCACATTCATACACATAAGCATACATATCACACTTACCTTATACTTAGCGTTACAACCTGACAGTACGTGCAATATCCGAAGATCGTTCACGTACCGTCAAGCCATCATTCATACATTTCACATTATTCACATAAGGCATACACTTATCTCTTAGGATAAGCGTATTAACAAACATATTGAGTATGCACACAGCCCCGAAAACATGACACATAATTGGGGCTAGAAACTCACCTGAACACGGTTACGTTCACCGTTAATCGTAATCCCTTTCTTCAGTTGTGCACGGCTGACTGTATAACAAGTATACGTATCAATTAACTATCACTTCTCATATCATCTTTCTAGTCTTAACTAGTACCCTCAACGAACGGGGGTCCGGGGGCAGTGCCCCTGGCAGCGGGGTCTAGGGGCGGCAGCCCCTAGCAGGGTCCAAGGGGCAGTGTAGGTTCCCTGGATGGATCTACACGAGATATCTCAATCTACGTAGGTGCGGAATCCCTGCGTAGGTCGTTACGAGCGTAGAAAACTAATCGATAACACACACGATACGAATAAACGAACACACGTTATATTATAACCGAAACACGTGATGTAATATCACTGAATACAGAGAACTCTCGAATACACGTCTGACGACTTACAATTCACGAACTGAATGAACTAGATCTACCTTAACCTAAGCCGTAACCTAGGTATATATACACGACAACTTCGCCTGATATGTTCAGGTGAAGTTGTTGCTAACTTCGCTTGACTAACAAGTTCGCCTGATAAACGAACTTGTCAGTAACTTCGCTTAAACATAAACAAAACACAATTAACATTACAGACTCGAATACAGACACTAGACTATGAACTACTGACACTATGCACCAACAGACTCCCCCTTGGCAGTAGCTTCATATCTTTATCTTTAAGAACTTGTCTTGTAATCTTCATGCATGCACTCCCTCTCTTACACAGACCGTGACTACTCGCTGATATTTCCTCGCTTCGTCTTTCCAAGCAGGAATATAGAATATCTTCTTCTCGTTTAACACCTGCAGATCAGCTTTAGATAAATTAACAAGATGCATCGGATCATACACTCTTAGCACTTCTTGTTCGTCTTCGTCTTCCATCACGGCTTCAGCAGTCTGGCAATCCACATACCACCATTTCAGATCTTTCAGCACATCTTGAGGCATAGTCTTCATTGGAACCTCTTTCAAACACCGAATCGGCTTATATTTCATCACCATCCAAGGTTTGCCATCTGCTCTCATTCCTCTTTCAGTATCTTCAACTAATTTCCCTTTCTGTGGTTTTAACAACTCAAACTTTTTCTCTTTAATACTTTCTTTCCATACTATCTTCCCAATAACTCTGGCCATATTATCATCACTTCTATTAATCAACCCCAGTCTGGCCAAATCCTTTACCTCACACTCAGGTAAGGTATTTAGAGATCTCAACGTCCTCTTAAGGTATTGGATCCCATCATATCTTTTCACCACGAACACGTTTAGCTGTTCATCATATAACCAACAAATAATGCCTTTCTTTGACTCAGCGTACCCTTTAATATTATAACTTTTCTTGAACATTGTAGGTACCACTGGCTTCTTCGTTTTGATAAACCAATGAGCATAGCCTTCCTTCCATCTAGGCTGCTCCTCCCATTCTGTATCATCAACTACTGTATCTTCACATACATTCGACTTCTCAACGGTTGGAAGCTCGTGTTCAACATTCTCCTCTACAATTTCACCTTCTTCAACATCATCTTCTATCACTATCTGTGCACCAATCTTCTCAATTTCTTCTAATGGCAGCACATCATCATCACACACATCATCAACATCTAACATATCATCATCCAACTCCTTCAAGGCATCGATCACATCATCTCCCATCTCCTCGTCATCTACCATCACCACCTCATCACCACCAGAACCGCCAGCTGCACCTGCAGACTCCCCCTGAGCTGTGGTTGTCCCAAGAGCTTGAGTAGTTCTTGGCAACTCACCACCTGCACCTTTCCATGCATTGGGATCATCGTCTCTATCATTCTTCTTCTTTGTCCTGAGCTCGTCGCCTTTACAGCTCGTCTCCCCCTGAGATGCCAAGAACTCCTTCATAGCATCTATAATTTTTCCATGTTCAACCAGGAGGGACGACTGTAGTTGATTTTCTGCTACTAGGCGCTGAATAGCCTGGGTCTGGATAAGATTTATCCTAGATTGCTCTGCCACGACCCGCTCTAGTGCAGCTATTCTTTCCGAGTCTGATAGGGTTGCATCGAAATCTAACCTCATGTGAGATATGTCTTGAGTATACTGAGGAGGGATTTCGAATGAAACCGGGACATCAGAAGTAGCAATAGACGTAACCGCAGGTGGTATTGTCATTGATAACCCTGCAGTGGCCACAACAGTCGACTCTATAAAGCGTGCCACGACCTCCGATGGAGTAACAGTCGGAGGCGGCAACGAAACGATCACGGGAGTCGAAAGTAGGAAAGTAGTGGGTGGAAGGCCAAATGTAGACGGTGTTGCCACTACGGGAACACCCGTAGCGCTTGGCCTTGTAACCTGTAGGGATGAGGGAACCATTGTCAATCCGGATAGTGCTGGTGGAGTGAAACGTACCACCCTAGAGCTCTCACCGGCTCCTGATCCTGCACCTATCCGTTCCCTTCTTGACCTTCTTATCAACTGTTGTACCTCTTCCTCATAGTCTGACTCGTCATCATCATCTGTTCTCTTTCTTTTCCCATGTAGTCTTTCTCGAGTCACCATAATCCTTCTCGCCTCTGCCACTTCATCATCAGAATCTGAGCCAGCCACCGTTGTAGCTGCTATAGTAACATTCACAGTCGAGGCACGTTCAACTGGGACCTGAACGTTCTCCTCTGGATCCACCCGATCCATATCAAAGAAGTCTTGACCACCAAATTCTGCATCAAGGTCCACTTCCTCCTCCGGTGACACAACAGGAGCAGCAGGTATAACTTGAGGTGCTCCTGCCTGTTGTGGTGCCGGGTCCCTAAACTCATCCCCACGAGCAGGCACATACCCCGGGTTGATTAAGTACCCAAAGAGTGGAGTATGGCGAGGACGAAGCTCAGGTTTGCTCCTCGCACTGGAGGATCGACACTGGGCGAAGATCCGTTTGTTCACACTCTCTACATATCGGATCGGACGGCGCTGAGGAAGTGTTGGAGCAACATGATTCAAGATCATTTGTAGGAATCTTGGATACATGATGAACCGCTCACGCGCCATCGCTCTTCGTTGACGATCAATCTCGTAAAAGACCATCTGACTAAAGCTGAATCGCTTGTTGTATGTCAGAGCAGTCATTGCTGACTGCATGGTCGCGCCCATGCCATCAGTGCCCGCCTTTCTCCCTGACATGCATACTATCATAACATGCATGAGAAAGCGCCACTGGTCAAGCAGAAATCCCTTCCTTCTCTGCGAATCCCCCAAGGGACCAGAATAACCCATCCTCAAAAATGCTCCATCGCGGAAGGGAGCTACAAACTCTGTCGGGTCATCCCTTGTCTCGTTTCCAAACCGCAGAGCCGCCCGGATATGTTCAGAAGAGAACTGAACAATATGATTGTTGACGGTTGCGCGCATCACCGGGGGCTCGACTCTACAGTCGTATTCCACGGTCTGCCAGAAATCCTCAATGTTGGGTAAGGATATCGGCAGAGTTGTTGTAATGGCGTGGAATATCCTCGAGCGTAAAAGGAATGTGATGATTTCGCGGAAATCATCAACTCCGCTCGCTTCCGGGTCTAAGGTGATATACATGTTGTGACCTGGGAAGAACTGTCTTTGTTGATCACCTCCGTCATCGCCACCAGCACCTCCAGCACCAGCAACAGCAGCCATATCTGCAACAAACGAACCAAGTTAGATAAACATTAAAGCATAACACAAGTTCGCTTGTTACCATGAGCGAAGTTGTGATAAAATCTGTATAGACGAAGTTAAAGGTGGGGCGAAGTTGGGAACAACTTCGCTTCATCTTTAAGTTCGTCTAATAACTAATAAGTAAAAAGGTCCAGGCGAAGTTAATGATAACTTCGCCTCACCACAACATCGCCTCATAAACTGTTTCAAAATCAATAATCAGGCGAAGTTAAACCTCAGGCGAAGTTACGGATAACTTCGCCTAAACTGTAACTTCGCCGAATTCGAATCGGCAACAGTTAAGGTTGTTGAACGACGTGTAGATGATGATTTCGGTGATCGAGGACTCCGAAATACATGATTTTATGAAGGTTTATACGTTCAAGTGATTTACTATCACGTAAAAACAAGTTTGAAAATCGGGTGTTTAGGTTTCAAAAAAAATCAAGGTCACGAAACGGGTCGTATCGACCTGTGATAATCATTAACGAAAATGATTATACGAATATGGAACCCTACACACCTTTAATCGACAATGAAAACACAGAATGATTGATGATAAAAGAATCGATAAGTTCGCCTAGGTTTCTGTGAGTATAAGTTCGCTTGGTTTTGAAATAAATGAACAGTTTGACCTTTAAAGTCCTTTATATAGGGTCACAGATGTATCGGCGAAGTTGTGGATAACTTCGCCTATAAGGCGAAGTTATGCAGAACTTCGCTGATATTAAAATTTTTCAAAACAAACCCCATAATTTGAACAATTTGCAATTAAGTTTTAAAAACTTCCCTTTAAGAATTAAATGACACGATCAAGTCCAAGTAACCAGTTATAAAATCACAAACTACCTAAGTACGAAAAACTTTTAAAAATTAAAGTACAAGGGATCAAATTTCTGTCTCGACAGGGACTAATACGTTTTAGAAAAGATCCGAACAGAAATCATACTAACTACGTGACTGTCACATAGATCCGTGTTTAGCTGTATTATGACATAAAGAAACAGGTTGTAAGCAGGTAATATACTTAAAATGGTTTTCATCGTTTCTGTGATACGAGTTAAGTTCAATTAAGCTCAAAAATTAAGTGGGCAACAACTCAGAGATTATGATGCCTCCTATCTATTCTCAAAGCGTATTTGGCTTTCCCCAAGTCACCCCGAATTGACCTCAACCCGTAGTGTCTGATTAAGTAGTAATTACTCTTCGATCTTAGACTCTGTTTCCCGTTCACCTTCTTGTGTCTTGATTGATAATCATTATCATTATGAACTCTAGAATTTTTTTTTTTTTTTTTTTTAACTAACATGTATATACACAACTTCAAGAAGAAAATAACTGCAAGTCCCGAATCTGGATCACTGCAGCGTCTTGACACTCTATCTTCACGGGAATCAGAACACTCACGGGCTCGTGTATGACTGGGTAATCGCTTTTCTGCCTATCATTCGGAAAGATATGTATGAAGACATGCACAACTCTTAAGGAGTTTCCACGTAAAATCGAGTAGATTTAGTTAGTATCACTTCTACTTTTACGCACCATAAAAAGCTACCATGACATACAATGACTGTTCTAAAGCCTTTTAAGCCTAATAACTTCACTAGTTAAGCACACAGAATCAGTAAATCTATCATTTTCCAAGGTTGGATCAATTTTCTGTTAAAACATAGTAACAGAACTTCTTACGAAGTAGTAGACTTGAAAAATAATTTCATTTCCCGAAAAATTTTTGACTTCAATCGCCCCGATCAGTTCAAAGTCTTCAGGTAAACGGTTATCCTGAGGATCCAATGGATCCGCTGGACCGACCACATACAAGTATGTGTCCTTCTAACTAAGTATGAACGACTAATTTTCAGCGAAAGAATAAAAACACATCATAAACCGCCCCGGTCACATTCAGTCATCTGGTTAATGGCAACCCTCAAACTCTACAAGTAGAAAATGAGGACCAAACATATCCGAGGATATGTCCTTCAAACTGAGGTAACCGACATAATTTTAAGCGATAGTGACATTTTTTTTTTTTTCGATTTTTTTTTTTTTTCGAATTTTTTTTTTATATATATGTACAAAAAGCATGGTTACTCGGGATTGATCATCCCATTCAACTCAACAAGGTTTTGAAATCTTGATTTGTCAAACGCTTTAGTATATAAATCAGCGAAATTATCAAGCGTTTCCACCTTTTCAAGCACAATCAGTTTCTTCTCAGCACAATCCCGTATAAAATGATGACGTATGTCAATATGTTTAGTTTTACTATGCTTTACGGGATTATTAGTTACTGAGATCGCAACAGTGTTATCAATACAAATTGGAGTAAGTGAGAAATTCAGACCATAGTCGCGTAACTGTTGTTGAATCCACAGAACCTGGGAGCAGCAGTTGGATGCTGCCATGTATTCTGCCTCACATGTTGAAATGGCGACTGATGTCTGCTTCTTGCATTGCCAGGACACTAATCTGCCTCCTAGAAACTGACATCCTCCAGTAGTTGACTTCCGACTCTGATTGCACCCTCCATAATCAGAATCTGTGTAAGCTACCAATTCCAAGTCTCCTCCCTTCGCGTACCACAACCCCAGCTTAGGTTTGCCTTTGAGATATCGCAAGATCCTCTTCACACCCTTCATGTGAGATTCCTTTGGGTTTGCCTGAAAACGAGCACAAAGACAAACTGCAAACATAATATTAGGCCTAGAAGCAGTTAAGTACATTAAAGAACCTATAATAGCCCGATACTGAGTTGGGTCCACATCTGCATCATTGTCTGTCTCAGCACCCAATTTATGGTTGACGCAGATTGGAGTATCGAATGGAGTGCTGTCCTCCATCTTGAAGCGTTTGAGCACATCATGGACATACTTGGTCTGATGAATGAACATCCCATCCTTCTTCTGATCAACCTGCAATCCTAAAAAGAAAGTTAGTTCACCCATAGCACTCATTTCAAACCTTTTCTTCATGACGGCCTCAAACTCCTGACACATGGAGACTTTTGATGCAGCAAAGATAATGTCATCCACGTAGACTTGCACCAGCAGGAAGTCGCTTCCTTCTCTCTTGAAGAACAATGTGCTATCTATCTTCCCTCTTTCAAACCCATTTTCAAGCAAGTAATCTGATAAAGTTGAGTACCAGGCACGAGGTGCCTGATGTAGTCCATACAACGCCTTGCTTAACTTGTACACGTGGTCTGGAAAGTCTGGGTCAGGAAAACCCGGAGGTTGCTCAACGTACACAACCTCATCAACTTTCCCATTTAGGAACGCACTTTTCACGTCTAACTGAAATACCTTCATCTTCTTATAAGCAGCAAATGCCAAAACCAATCTAATGGCTTCCAATCTTGCCACATGAGCGAACACTTCATTATAATCAATCCCCTCTTGTTGATTAAAACCTTTAACGACTAGCCTCACCTTGTTTCTTATAATAATCCCTTTCTCATCTCTCTTGCACTTAAAAACCCATTTTGTGCCTATCGCATGCACATTCTTTGGTTTTTCAACCAAAGTCCAAACTTCCATTTTCTTGAATTGAGCCAGCTCTTCTTGCATGGCTTCGACCCACGAGCTGTCCTTTAGAGCCATTTGATAATTCTTTGGTTCAATCTGGCTGATAAAGCAGGTGTACAAGCATTCGTTGATTATGCCTGTCTCCTTAATGCTTGTGTATACACAGGTGTGCTCATTCAGGCTACGTCTTGTTTGTACACCGGAGGACACATCACCAATCACATTCTCCAAAGGGTGATCTTTATGAATTCTCGTGGTCGGAACAGAACCGACATGCAGATTGTCTTCCAAGTTAGAAGAGAGCTCGTCAATGGTTGATTCTTGCTGAGAGTGAAACGGATTGAAAAATTCTTCTTCAGGAGAGGCAGCAGGGGTATCGATAGCATTTGATAAGGAAGGTTGACATTTATCAAACAGCTGTCTTTGCACTAGATTTTCTTCCTCATCAAGGATCATCTTCGTAGCAACTCTTTCTTCTACTTCTGCACTATCCAAATAAGGTATGTTAAAAGACTTAAAAAGTCTATCATAGTCAAAAAACTCAGCAGGTCCGTTGCTTGGTTTTGGCGGTTTGTAACTTGTGATATCGGTGTTACACACCACCTCAACCTTGCCGGTCGATGTATTAAAGACACGTCGGTTGGGTGTCCCAACAACATAGCCGACTAAGATTCCTTCATCGGCTACTTCACCAAATTTAGAATTTGTCTTTAAAATCGAACAAGGGGACCCGAATGGTTCAAGACCACTCAAGTTGGCCTTCCTCCCATGCATAAGCTCATAACACGTTTTATTAAGTCTTTTAACAGTCAAGACTCTATTCAGGATATAACAGGCTGTAGCAACTGCTTCAGCCCAGAACACCACAGGAAGCTTCGAATCAGCCAGCATAGTTCTGGCTCCTTCAATTAACGTTCTATTCTTCCTCTCAGCCACTCCATTCTGTTGCGGAGTATACGGAGCGCTGTACTGGTGCTCAATCCCTTTCTGAAGGCAGAAGATCTCCATTTCAAAATTCTTGAACTTCGTTCCATTGTCACTCCTGATGAACTTAACTCTTTTATCCATAACGTTCTCAACTTTGGTAATCAAATTCTTCACCATCTGAGCCGTTTCATCTTTTGTTTTCAGGAAATTTACCCACGAATATCGTGAGTAATCATCAGTGATCACCAAGCAATAAGAAGTACCTCCTAGACTTTTTGCATTCACGGGACCGAAGAGATCCATGTGAAGCAGTTCTAGAGTACTGACAATAGAATTGACCTTCTTGGTGTGATGGGATTTCTTGTGCTGCTTTCCCTTCTTGCATGCTAGACATTTGTCTTCAAAGTTGAAACTTTTCAAGGGAACGCCCAGCACAAGTTCATTCTTGACAATGTGGTTCATCTTCCGAAGATGAATGTGCCCCATTCTCCTATGCCACAATTCGGACTCCGATTCGCTCGCTTTTGTCATAAGGCATGATTCTTCCGTGGCCATTTCAGTCGACCTCATATCCATAATATACGTATTCCTCTCACGTGGCCTTCATCACAATCCACTCCTCTAGTATCTGAAAACCAGGATGCAACACAATCGCCTCATTCTTTGTAAAATGTACGGTGTACTCCTTATCACAGATCTGCGACACACTCAGCAGATTGTGCTTCAATTCTTCGACAAAGTTTACTTTCTCTAGAGTCATCTTTCCATTAGACACCGTTCCCATTCCTGTAATCTTGCCTCCACTTTCTCCAGCAAAGCTCACTCTCCCTCCTTGAACAGGTTTCAAATCGTGTAACAAGATTTTGTTACCCGTCATGTGCCGGGAACAGCCGCTATCCACAACCCAAAGATTATTAGCAGCCCTGTTCAACTGTTCCTGCACGATTAAAGCAAAAGATTAGAATCTAGGGACCCAAGACCAATTGGTCTTGGATCTATACATCCCGAACTTTGGCTTTCCAAAGTTAGTCTCTATATAATTCCTGTAAGTCCTATTAGTATACCTCCTTGTAGATTGATTGTGAGGCCTTCCAAACCTTTGTGAATTGAAAGAATTATAACTTACTGTTTGGTTATCAGCAGTGTGAAACTGAGATTGGTTTCTTTGAAAACCTGAATTAGTCTGATTTCTGAATTTTGAATGGTTTTCACTTTTACCAGTATTATAATTACCATTAGGCTTAGTCTCAGTTTTGGTATGCCTCACACCTCTGAATTGCTGTTTCAGAGGACAATCTGCAACTAGGTGCCCTAATTGATTACACCTAAAACAACATCTATGCTCAACTTTCTTTTCAACAGTTGTTTTGGATGTCGAGGCTGTACTACCGCCCGTTCGTCTAACATATGGTGGTACATACGGGTTTACAGGAGAACTCTTTTTAGTTGTTTTATCTTTCTCTCCACTATTTGGTAATACAACCTCCTCCTTTATCTTACCCGACTCGAATGACTTATCCGAATCTGATGAGACCGGACTCGGAACAGAAATTTTAACACTTGACACAGGCGGACTTGTTTCGCCTCTACTAACATCTGGTTCTTTACTAGTTACCTTAATTGGAACTGTCTGAACAACCTCAAAGTCAACAGATTTCTGATTACTAGGATTAAAAGTGTAATTGTGATTATAAGGTGGTGGAACCTCATGATAACCAATTCCTCCCCTCTTAACAGAGGAACCTTGATCACTAACAAGGTGATCAAGAATAGCAGAGGAATTTCTGAACTGCTCGAGTTTTCTATTCAGTTCCACCACTTTCACCTGGTGATCAGCAATCTGTTTTTCTCTTTCAGCTATTAGTTTGGTTTTTTCTTCCAAAATTTCATAACTTAGATCAATCACTTGAATTTTTTCAGCAAGTTTTGCTTTTAGACTTTTAATATCTTTTTCACAAGCTTTTATTTTAACTTTATAGCTATTTTCTCTTGCTTTGATGATCTTCTTTTAGAGTTTTAAACTCAGCATCCAAACTAACATACTGATCAGTTATAGTTGCTAATTGCTCAGACAAGTTTTCACATTTAGAACAAGTAGGTTTAGAACATACCTCGGAGAGCTGGTCTTTAGCATCAGCCATGAAAGCTTTTTCTTCTCCAGTAGCTTTCTCACTTTATTCATTTTCCACATTCACCAAATTTGCATGTTCAAAGATTTCTTCAGAATGCAGGTTCCAGTTATATTCACCATCTTCTCTGGAAATCATGGCACTATAATCTTTACTACCCCCATTATGCTGTGTAGACTTGCCTTGACCACGTTCTACACGCTCATTTCTGCACTCCTTAGCAAAGTGGCCGTTTTGCTGACAGTTGTAACATCTTACCTTCGACTTGTCAAACCCTGGCCTTCCACCGACAAACTTTCTTCCGGTCTTTTTCATAAACCGTTTCACTCTTCTCACGATCATAGCCATCTGGCATTGCAGATCCATTTCTTCCAGATCATCAGCATCAATCTGGTCATAGTCTTCTTCCAACATAGCTGGATCAACAATCTTCCCCTGAATGTAGTTCTCATAGGAAGCAATAAAAGAAGCATAGAGAGCAAACTGCTCTTCAGCAGATTTTACACTCATAGGCATCTTAGAGTAGTTGTTGCTAGGAATACTTGGAGAGCAACTACTCTTGCTTACTTGCGATTTAGATGCACTAGATCCACCTGCTACAAAGCAAACATCACCATTCGTGTTGACTGACACATGCCCCTCATGTGATGAGTTGGCGCCCGACTCTCCCTTCGAGTAGTAGGCAGCTGATTCAGTCTTCGAACCTGAACTAGAGTTGACTTTAGCACCATACATACCTGGATCTTGAACCTGATCCGTAGGTGTCTCCTTTCTAACCATGTTAAGCTCAAAGGTTCGGAGCTTGTTAACTGCTGTCTCAAGGTCATAGTCAGCAAAGTCTTTATCTTCTCTCATCAACACAGTATACATCTCCCATTTTGGTGGGAGAGCATCAAGAAGCTTCTTAACAATCTCATCTTCTTTGTATGCAATTGAATAGTTGCTGAGTTCAGTCATCAGATGATAATATCTGGTGATGATATCATCAAGTGATTCGTTTTTCAGATACTTGAAGACCGAGAATTGAGTTTTGAGCAATTTGATCTTCGAAGCACGGATTCCCACATTTCCTTCAAACCGGTTCTCAAGAGCTTCCCAAAGCTCTCTTGCTGTCTTGTACTTTCTAAAAGTATGAAGGATCTCTTGTGGAAGAGCCATAGTGATAGCAGCATGAGCCTTGCTCTCGGCCTCATACATCTTTTTCTCTTCTTCTTCCATTTTGCTGTACTTTTTGATCTGATCACGACCTTCGTACTCCATAGTTGGTGGAATATAACCATCCTGGATGCATACCCACATTTTCGCATCCTGGTACTTGACATATTGTTCGAACCGATCCTTCCAAGCAACGAAGTCGGTTCCTTTAAGCAACTTTGGGGCCTTAGTAGCTGACCCTGCTTCTACTTCCATCTTAACTAACTCTGAGATGTTAATTGACGACATCTTTCTCAAAAATTAAGAAACCCGAAAAAAAAAATTTCTTCTGAAAAGTATTGTAGGCGAAGTTACGGATAACTTCGCTTAAGTCTTAACTTCGCTGAAGAACTTCGCTGATTCTTAACTTCGCTTGAGGTAAGCGAACTTAGGAGGTAAGCGGAGTTGTAGAGAACTTCGCTTGAGTTAGGCGAACTTGAGAAGGTAGGCGAAGTTGTGGATAACTTCGCTTAACCTTATATCTTCGCCGAAACCCTACGAACAGTGACGGCAACTTCGCCTGATGAACACGAAGTTTCTGCAGATCTGATTTCTGGGTTTTTCGAGGTTTTTGATGGTGTAAAAGGTTGAATACGATGGTGGGAGGTAAGAATGACACAAAAACACAGAAAACACGTCCCGCGAATAGTCGAAACGGGACGATTTCTACACCCGCGTGAATATCCCGAACCACACAATCGAGCAAATGCTCTGATACCAATTGTAGGTTCCCTGGATGGATCTACACGAGATATCTCGATCTACGTAGGTGCGGAATCCCTGCGTAGGTCGTTACGAGCGTAGAAAACTAATCGATAACACACACGATACGAATAAACGAACACACGTTATATTATAACCGAAACACGTGATGTAATATCACTGAATACAGAGAACTCTCGAATACACGTCTGACGACTTACAATTCACGAACTGAACGAACTAGATCTACCTTAACCTAAGCCGTAACCTAGGTATATATACACGACAACTTCGCCTGATATGTTCAGGCGAAGTTGTTGCTAACTTCGCTTGACTAACAAGTTCGCCTGATAAACGAACTTGTCAGTAACTTCGCTTAAACATAAACAAAACACAATTAACATTACAGACTCGATTACAGACACTAGACTATGAACTACTGACACTATGCACCAACAGGCAGAGCCCCTGGCTGGGGTCGAGCTGCCTGGTCAGCTTGGAAAAATTTTATTTACATTAACTGTCTTAACACATTTTTCATTAGGTTTTTAATTTATTTTCTAATCGAACTTGACTTTTGGCGAAGTTAAACCTTAGGCGAACTTAGCTTTAGGCGAAGTTAAACCTTAGGCGAACTTAGCTTTAGGCGAAGTTAAACCTTAAGCGAACTTAGCTTTAGGTGAAGTTAAACCTTAAGCGAACTTAGCTTTAGGCGAAGTTATCAGTTAGGCGAACTTGGCCGTAGGCGAAGTTATCAATTAGGCGAACTTGGCCTTAGGCGAAGTTACCAGTTAGGCGAACTTGGCCGTAGGCGAAGTTAAGCTTTGAAGGCGAAGTTACTGTTTTGAAGGCGAAGTTGCCCAGTTCGCAGGCGAAGTTGCCCAGTTCGCTACGGGTTTGGTTTTTATCACGCATTTTGGCGATTTTAATACCCTTGTTATGGTTCGACATCACCCACTAACGTTCCCTAACCGTTTCGTTCGTATATATATCCCGTATATACTATAAAGCTTGGATCTTTAAGCTTAAGGACGTTCAATAAAACATAAACTTTAAAGGTCAAGAACATACCTTTTGTGCTCGTTTGGATCTCGTTTAACTTGTTTAATCACAACTAATCGTTTACTCTCTCTCGGATCTTGCTCGTTTCTCTCCCTCGGCCGCCGGCCGAATATGGCGGTGTGTGGTGTGTGTGTGTTTTGGAGTGTGTTAGAGAATAAGATGGAAATGAAATGAGGGTTTAGGGTTTTAGGTTGGTTTAGGGGATATTTATATCTCTTAAAGCCCATGGACCTAAGGCCCATTCTCATTTAACCCATCTTAATTAATCTAAGTCCATGATCCGTTCTTTACTCGATATTAATTAATTAATAACGCGAAATCACTAAACGTAACTTTCTTTATTCAACATTATAAATTTTAGGATGTTACATAATTTGATACATATGTGTTGTGATGTGTTGTTTGATGTTGATATCTGCTTAAATGTAAGGACCTGAGCCCGGGTGTCTTACATTCAGTGTTGGATATACTCATAAACATAGTTCTAAATATTAGAGTGAATTTAAACTTTTTACAATAATAAAAGTCAACTAATTCTTACAAACCATATCATACTTGTCTTAAAACTCAATAAATAGTCTCAACATAAAACATAAAATATCACATGACTCTTTCTTCTTCCGATGTCAGTCTTTTCTTGAATGCCATGTGTCCCGTCTCAAGCAAACTGCCTCATCCTACTCACCTACATGGATACTAAAAGTCAGCTACGCTAAGTGAGTTCTAGTTTAACAAGTCACAGGTTAGTCTTATACATTTATCTTACATATTCGTATCTGTAGATACTATTCTTACCGTTATTCTGTACTTATTCTCTTTTGTCTTAAATACATCTTGTTTCATTATTTCATTTACATATATTTGTTCTTACATACTCATACAAATATTATTTTGTACTATTCTTGCATATGTAGTTATTCTTACATTTTCTTACATAACATACCATTATTCTTACATTCTTGCACAGATATTATAAGGGTCTACCACCCGACCTCTTGCACAGATATTATAAGTGTCTGTCACCCGACCTCTTGCACATATATTGTAAGGGTATGCCACCCAACCTCCTGCACAGATATTATAAGGGTCTGCCACCCGACCTCTTGGACCGATATCATAGAGCCGGATTATGTTAATTTAAAATGCATTTAATTCTCACCACCTTAGGGTAATCAGTTTGTGGTAATACTCCCAATGCTTTATCGAATTTCAGCTTCACTATCCACCCTTAGGATGAGAACCCACAAAATCTAAGATTAATTAGCTTTATTAAAAATACTCGGTGGGAAACCTTTCAAGACTAGTTGGGCCTACCGAGACATCCCAAGCTTAGTGCGCTTTCTTTTATATTATCTCATATTATTAGTAGTTTGAAAAACCGATTTCCAATTATACTATCATTTTCCAGTTAAATGCAAAATCCCATATTCAAGAGACATTTTTCAAAACTTTTTTCAATTTTTTTTTATTTTATTTATTTATTTTTTGTACTTAGTTAAACTACGACTTGACTCAAATATCCTATCCCCACACTTAAATATTGCATTTTCCTCAATGCAAGGATAAGGACAAAAAAATAAAAATAAAGTCGGACTACAAAAAACCAAAAACCAAAAAATTAAAACAAAAATAAAAATAAACAAACTAAATAATGAAAAAGACTTAGCTGGTAATATGCACATGAAGTTTGACGCTAAAGTCTTCTTCTATGAGTGCCCTCCAACTCCGAACGTGCTCAGCAAATGGTATCTCCTTCTCTCATACACAAATGGAAGCGTCAAAAATACATCAAACAATATCTAAAAATTTATCTTATCAAATCAACCATTTGATAGATATTATGCATTCAAAGTCTTTCACCAAACCAACAAATATAGCGAATAAAACATGAACAAATACTAGCAAATAAATCATCAAAAAGTATACAATTCGGCTGCTCCATTCCCACATTTATCTTTTTCATTCTACTTTCCTTGGGGATCCTGTAAGAACTCAAAAACATAAAAACAAAGAAGAACTACCAAAAACTATGTTAGTGACTCGATTAATTATACAAGCTCTGCAAAACCTCCCCACACTTAAACTTAATCAAGAGGTTTTTCTTTGACCTGGACCATATCTAACCCGTTCTGTTTCATCCGGTACTTGTTAAACATTGAAATTTTATTGGTGGAATTGAAAAATATTTTAAAAATCGATAACGGATTAGACCACCAAAATTTAAACTTACCTGGCATGAACCGGATGCCTGACATGTATCGAGAAGACTGGTCATGCTTGAACTTCAATGTCTTCTTCTTTCCTGTAGACCATCTTCTGCCTTGCAAATAATTCCGATTCACATGTACCCTTTTCTTCGCCTTCTCCCGTTGTTTTAATTTTTAAGCAACATTCATTATAAGTACCACGGGCAAGCTGCTGTGCTCTTCTTCTACCACCACTTCCATGTCTAAAACTTCCACATTTTGATCCCCACACTTAATTTCTTCGTGTGGTGTAGGGTTTATCCAGTAATTAGCAATAGTAATCTCTGATAAGCAGCCCACTCTTCTTCGTTTATTTCATCATCAGAGTCACTCCAGTAATTAGCAATAGTAACCTGTGGAACCGGAGGTGGGACTTCATCGTCCATTTTCGACTCCGTTACTTGAATGATCTCCTCATTTGACTCGTCTACATATTCCAAGAACTTCAATCTCTTTTCTTCTTCTTTTTCATCTAGTCTCCTAGCAATGTTTTCTATTGTACGTTGGGGATATGTAAGAACACCACATTGATTTTTCAAGATGATATCATGCTCAGCTAACTTCTGTTGGGTATCTGAAGCGATATATTGAGCCAACATATTCTCTATATTCTTCATCTTCTTGAACACACTACTCTGAACAGGGTTGTTATTAGAATATTGACCATCAAATTGACCCTGATTATGTTGAGGCTGCTGATACAGATCATCATAATAATACGAAAGGGGCCCCTGCGAAAAATTTTGCTGCGGCTGCACAGATGGGTTAGTATAATAATGTGCCAAGCACCCCACATATTGTGGACATATAAGCGTAAAATGGGGTCCACCACAAATCTCACATATTTAAGAGACTCAAAAGAAATAAAAGACACGGACAATTAGACTCCTACGACTCAAAATAAAATAAAACGAAGTAGACTCCTACTAAAAGACTCCTAAATAAAACTAAATTATATTAACCTAACTCCTATGACTCAAAAACAAAACAAAATACAAATAGCACGTACATAGCAAGTAAGTCTAATCAAAGCTAAAAACGCAATCACCAAGAGTGCCCGGAAACGGCGCCAAAAACTTGATGTGCTTAAAGTATTTATTAATTTATTAACTAAATAAACGCTAATCTAGACACAAAGTAATAATTCTAGACTATTAACTTAACTAAAACTACTAACCGGCAAGTGTACCGGTCGACTCTAGTACAGCTAAGTAAGTCCAGATATCGAACCCACGAGACTCTTTAAACTACGTAAACTAGCTAATTAGACTCAACTACAGACATGACTTGTTTGCTTATATTTGTTTAAGGGGGTTTTTAATTAAAATACTAAATTAAACTATTTTAAGAAAAACAAGTAATTAAACGAAAGACAAGTTTGTTGATTTTAATCAAATGATAATGAAAAACTACCTAGGCTAGAATCCCCTAAGTTTCATTTGTCAATTAACCGGGAAAATATTTAGTTATGGAACTAGGATCGTAAAATAGGCGCTTAAAAGAAAACCCAAACAGGACCATTGACCCTTCTCAATAAGACACCTATGGGTTTCTAATATGTTTTAACGCACACCAGTTTTAAGAATTAAGTTTCCTTTCGGTCACCTAATTTATTATGAACAAGTTCCTTTATACGAAATCCTATCTTACAGCGCGGAAATCAAAGGCGGTCTAGTATGTTCAATTGACTCGATAGACAAAGTTAATCAATCAAACCTAGATGAACTCCTTACGAAGAACTAAATCTAGCAATCCTGATCAACAAAGACCTATCAATAACCTAGCACCTTACAGCTATTTAGGTTAGCAGCACACTTAGCTTTATTTGATTAAATGATATTATTCCTATGATCTTATTCGAAATCAATCATAAAATAGTCAAAAACACAAAATAGATGACCTAACAGCAACCTATTATATGACAAACAATAATCAAGGCAACTATGGAATAATAAAACTCAATTAAGCAATCCTAAGTACATGTATCCATCAATTAAACATAATCAAACCTTGTACTTAATTCATAAAACCATAACGTAAAATCAAACGTCAACAAAGGTTCATCATATGCCTATGTAGTCTATAATATCTAGCCAATCATGATAAAATCAAACAAAACAATGATAAAGGAAATCATGGTGAAAAATAATGTAAACGAAAGAAAATAGGTAATAAAACCCGTAGTCTTCCTTCTTGATCGAGGAGCACTTCACCGGCTGATTCCTTGCCTTCAAACCCTTCAAAAACTCCTCTCTTGAGCTTCAAATTTTGTCCAAGTCGGCTCTGGTTCGTAGGGTATGCTTAGGGTTAATTTAGGGGTGTTTGTATTGGTTTATGGCCCAAAACTGACAAAAAAATGAAAAAGATTCTAGAAATCTGGGGTTGTAACACCGTGAAAATACTCAATCAAATTTTGGACTAAAAATGTAAATTTTGAAAGTAAAAGGGCTGAAAATGAAATTTCTGAAATCTCAGGATCATCGTGCTACGCGATGGTATGATGAAGTCACCATCGCGCTACGCGACAGGTTATTTAGCAAATCAAGTAAAGGGGGGGGGGGTGTCGCGGTATGAAACGGCCAAACCCAATGGTTCATCGCGCTACGGGATGACCATGTTAAGTTATCCAATCCACGTGTCAACACGTGTATAGGTATAATATAAATTAAAAAAAAACTTTTTTTGGGTTTAGCTAAATTATATATATATGTATAATATATACATATATGTACACATATGTTTTTTTCTATACACATATGTATAATTTAAGGTAAATAATAATGTATATATGTGTGCATTACGTAACTAGAGATCTAGAGATTAAATGAAAGTATACATATATGTATAGGTATAATACGAATTTAAAAAAAATCGGTTTCTTTTAATGAAACCGGAATGAAATATAAGAATTTTAGTTTTTTCACATTTTAAAATTTTTGTTTTTTTTTTAATTTTTTAAATATTTTAATAGAGATTTTTTTAGTGGTCTAAAATGGTTCTCAAAGTTCTTAATCTGCCAAGTGTTCTCTTAGGATCTTTACCCTCTATATGTGTGTGTATATATATATATATATGGGAGTGATCTTTTAAGAACCTTATTGAGTTTTAAAAACTTAAGAACTTAATAACTCCATTATAGGTCACACATTTAATTAAATGGATTATATTATGTGGTTGAGATTAAATCTGATTAAAAAATTATAGTAGGTTAAAGAACATGATGTGGATCTAGATCTTGTGATTACAACGATGCATTCGTTACATTAATGAATAAATTACAGGGTATATATAGGGGATGACTACATTCGTTAAGTTAACACTTAACGAATGTGTCATTTGTTACATTAACATATACGAATGAACATTTCATTCGTTAATACACTTTAAACATAACAAATAGCCCTCATTCGTTATCTCATTCGTTAAACAAGGTTAACGAATGAGCTTATATTTAATACGAATGTGATACATTCGTTACGGGGTAACGAATGTAACTTACAATAGAGCGAATGACATTTTACATTATAACCCCTATAATACTAAACTATTACATTAATGCCCTGATAAAGACCGGGACGTACAAAACATGTATTAACAAACTCCCCCTCGTCTCGAGCTCTTTATCTTCATCTCTGGAACATCTTTGTGTTCCAGTCCACACAACTGTGAATCTTGTATGCATAACAGACACGAACCACTTTCTGGAATTGCATAGCAAGTTCATAGTCGCTTACGTTAGCAAATCTGATCTGACTTGTAAATAAGGCGTCGTTATCAGACTCAGATAAGTTAACCAACCACATTGGATCAATAACACGTATGGTCTTCGTGTTTGACCCAGATCTATATACAATAACCGCTTCACCTGCATGATTGTCATAATACCAATAATTAAACGAGGTGAATAGACTCAGAGGGAATGTCTTCATTGGAGCCCTCTTCAGTGTCTTTGGCGGCTTCACTTGCAGAATCATCTTTCTCCAGCCCGTGCGAGGATCAATCTTATCAATGTACTTGTGAGTTGGCACTTGCAGCTTGAAGAACTTGAAACCATAACAGGTTTCATGTAATAAATGAGTATAGAACCACCCAGCCCACTGATCATCACCCCGATTCACGAACGGTCTGTTGGCTAGTGTTCTAACGTCCCACCTTGGCATAGATAAAATATCGTGTGGGCATTTGAAGTAATAAATACCGTGCTCCCACTTCACGATATATACTCTATCAAATGACCCTTCACGTCTTTCGCTAGCTTGTACTTTTTCATTTGGTATGCCGATTCTCGAGCCTTTGCCAATTTGACTTCCTCCCGTTCATGATAACGAAAGGTCTCGATCATCTTGTTCATCTTTGTTACATTATGCTCGAACATACCATCCAAAGCACGTTTGCGCCTTTTCTCAGTCGCCGAGATGTGACTTGATTCAGCAGCTTTATTCCATCTTTCTCTATCTTCTTGTAATCGACGTTCTGTTGCGTCAAAATGTTCTGTAGTTAAGAAAGGAATACCTGAATCATTGTTGTTGTTATCGGTGTAGAACTCAGGATACTCTTCAACAGTAACGTCCTCTACTTCCACCTCATCATAATCAGGTACATTCCCACGAGGAATACCTGTATTCGTACTTTCTTCAATCTCAATATCTGCATCCACACTCTTACCCAACTCCTCCACCTCTTCTTCGTTTAGATCCAGAAGCAAGGCTATTTGTTCTTTTGTTAATGAATGATTAACAAATTCGCCTTCTTCGATCTCATCTGCATTTACCATACTGTATACAATCCCATCCATACCCACAAATAGAAGCATATTAGCCGGAATAACATCAATTGGTTTGGCTCTTATGTAATCCTTGTATGGAAAAATCTGTAGATTACTTGCTTTAGACCCACCACCAATACCCGAATCAGTCTTATTACCTGCCGACGACGCAGAACCACCGCCCGGTTGCTGATCTACACCTCCCGTAGCATCCTGATCATCCTCTTCATTCTTTAATTTCTTCAACTCTTCATCTTTACAAGTGAGCTTCATCTTGTTTGTCCAATCTCTCCCCCTGAGCAGCAACAAGAGCTCTAAGTTCCTTGTTTTCTCGTTGAGTAAACTGAATACGTCATAACAAATTCCTTTGCGCTAGCTCATGGGCAGCTCTGTCAGCTCACATTTGAGTCTGTTGAAGGTGCAACAGATTCATCATATGAAACCACTGAGTTTGAATATTCATACCAAAAACGTAGGATGAACTAGTTGCAAGGGACCCAGAGGACGAGTAAATGTCATAAATGAATGCTCAGGTCTCGGCAACTATGTAGGTGTAACAGGAGTCTCTGGAGTAGTAGGCTGTGACATAGGCATACGAGCCAACACTGTTTGTAATACGTCTCCAAAATAAGGATCAGACCTCACAGTAGTAACCAAGGTCATAGTCGAAGGCATTGGAGAGGTATGAACTTGTACAGGAGTCGGAGAACGAGGAAAATCTGGAACTGGAGTAGGAGTAGGAGATCTTGGAATATTCTGAGGCACTGGAGAAGCAGAAGCAGGAATAACGGGAGCAGAAATAGCAGTAGAATGAACAAACGGTTTACTAGGTATCTCTATACCCTAACCTCTTCTAACCTGTTGCTTCTTGGGTTTCTTCCCCTTTTCCACCATCGGTTTTTTGCCTTTACGTTTACGTTGCTGAGCATTGTTAATTTAGCTTGTGGTCCTGGACCACCATCACCACCATCATCTCCACCATTACCGCCATCACCACCTTCTCGTTCAGAATCAGAATTGTCATTAGCCCAACGATTATTAGGTGGTGCAACATAATCAATATTAGCGAGATGACCGATCAATCGCTTAAACTTCGGTCTATCTTGAAGACTTTGACCATGGTAAGTCTCAAGCGTCTCATTGTCTCTTCATTCATATGATCAAGTTTCATCATATCGCTTTGATCTTTATCTAAATCCGGCACCAGATCATTGATCATCATTTGCAGAAATATGGGATACATTAAAAACTTATGACGGCTCGAAATGTTCTCTTTCAGATGATAATAAACCAATTCCGAGAAGTTGAATGGTTTATTCAAGACAAGGGCAACAAAATCTGATTGGAGCATTACTTGGCACTCGTCGAATCCACCCTTATGTCTATCGAGACAATGAATCAACACATGAAGCAAGTACTTGTATTGTTCACACAAGTTTTCTTTGTTATACATAGATCTGCCCAAATCCCCGTTATACTTAACTCGTCCAAACAACCCTCGAATCAATTCTCTATCAAACTCGCATCTATCATCAACAGAATCACGGAATCCCAACGAATCCTGAATTACCCCAACATCAATCACAACTCCTTTATCTTGAATTACTGCCTCAATTTGATTTTCTGCCTCGTTGAATCTAGCAGTATTCCAGAAGGCTCGAATAATCTTCTGATATACAACCTTTCGAGTCGAGATGGCCTTGTAAATTCTCGAGCGTGTCAAGAAACTAATCATACCCCCGAATATCGGAGAATCTTCAAAGTTCGGGTCAAGATAGGCACAAATGTTGTGGCTTTTGTTCCGTGATAGCATCACAGGAGCTTGTACAGGTTCTGGATTATCGGCTGTTTGTTGCTCGGGAACAGGGTTTTGAATATTCTCGTCTGCCATTACTGTTAAAACAATAATAAATATTAGTAAAATATTCAAAAAAGTAATACTGATTAACGAATAAGCATCTCATTCGTTACCTTATACGAATGAGTCATTCGTTATACAATGTTTTACATTCGTTAAAAATAACGAATCAAATTTATACGTTAAGTCATTCGTTATCATAACGAATCAATGTGTATTACTTTAACGAATCAATTCTGATTCGTTACACTAATTCATTATCAAGTTGACTATCCATTCGCTACCTTAGCAAAACAGATAGTCATCCGTCATATCTTAACGAATCATATAGTCAATCATTATCATCTTAGCGAATCTGTCCATCATTCGTTATACTAATAACGAATTGGACTTAATAAATCTATTTGGCTAATCAGGAGTCAAATACACATTTAATTTTGACTATGATTGCAGTAAAAGACGACGATTTCCATTGATTAACCCCTTAATTTCCAAACACCTTTCACAATTAACCTGATCAATCATGTTCGGAAATCTGTTTAATGCACTAACACACCGATTATTAATTCTAATATGGATTCAATTAAGAATGTTAAAGGTTGTTAACTATTCGATTAATGTTCAAGTTTCTATTAATCAGTTAACCCTTAAGCCACCGATGAATCTTTATGAATCTCATATGGTTGAACTCGCCATTACCTGTTGAATACGAAGATGTTAATCGATTGTGATAACAAACAGGCAGTAGATTTTTGAAAAATTTTGCAAGAGTTCTTTTAAGGTTGATGGTGAAATAGGAATAGGCGAATGAAAGGCCATTCATCTATCCTTGGGATTATAAACCTGAATGATTTCACGATTTACGAGGTCATTCGTTCAAATTTTGAACTAACGAATGGCCTCATTCGTTAAATTAAAAATGTAGGTTCCCAGTCGGATCTACACGAGATATCTCGTTCTACGTAGGTGCGGAATCCCTACGTAAGACGTTACGAGCGTAGAAGATGATACGATTAAACACACGTTACAATAAACACAAACACGTTGTATTGCAACCGGAAACACGTGATACAATGATCACTGATTACACAAACTCTCTGACTCGTTACACGTAAACTGAAACTCGTTGAATAATGAAAACTTAAGCCGTAACCTAAGTTTATATAATCACGACAACTTCGCCTGGCATGTTCAGGCGAAGTTGTCACTAACTTCGCTTAGTTCACAAGTTCGCCTGTATCAGCGAACTTGTGAGCTAACTTCGCTTACATACAAAAACACAAATCTAACAAACTCGATTACAGACACTTGACACTAAACTACTGACATCATGTACCAACAGACTCCCCCTTGGCAGTAGCTTCATATCTTTATCTTCAAACACGTGTCTTGTAATCTTTAAGAATCTTGAATCTTCATCTTTAAGCATGAACTCCTTCACGTACACAAACTGATACAATTCTTTGATATTTCTTCGCTTCGTCTTTCCAAGCAGGAATATAAAATATTTTCTTCTCATTCAGCACCTGCAGATTAGCTTGCGACAAGTTCACTAGATGCATCGGATCATAGACTCTCAGCAGCTCTTGTTCATCTTCGTCTTCCATCACTGCTTCAGCTGTCTCACAATCTACATACCACCACTTCAACTCTTTGAGCACATCCTTGGGCATTTGTTTCATCGGCACTTCTTTCAAGCACCGGATCGGCTTATACTTCATAATCATCCAAGGCTTGCCATCTACTCTCAATCCTCTATCTTTGTCTTCGATAAGTTTTCCCTTCTGTGGTTTCAACAGCTCGAACTTCTTTTCCTTTATACTCTCCTTCCATACTATCTTTTCGATGACTCTAGCCATATTATCATCACTTCGGTTTATCAATCCCAATCTGGCTAAGTCTTTCACCTCACATTCTGGCAATGTATTCAATGATCTCAACAATCTTTTGAAGTACTGAACGCCATCATATCTCTTAATCACAAAGAGCCTCAACTGCTCATCATATATCCAGCAAATAATCCCCTTTCTCGCTTCAACATAGCCTCTAATGTTGTAACTCTTCTTGAACATTGTAGGGACCGCCGGTTTCTTCGTTTTTACAAACCATTGAGCATAGCCTTCTTTCCATCTAGGCTGCTCTTCCCATTCAGTCTCATCATTCCCAATCTCTTGACTCCTATCTACGTTCTCGACTTGCGGTATCTCATGCTTCACATTCTCCTCTACTATCTCTCCCTCTTCAATATCATTATCAATTACTATCTCTGCACCAATCTTCTCTATCTCATCCACCGGTAATACATCATCATCACCTATATAGTCATCATCCATCTCCTCAACCTCCACAACCACCACATCATCACCACTAGCTGCACTTGTCGACTCCCCCTGAGTTGTGGAAGTCCCAAGAGCTTGTACAGTTCTTGGCAACTCACCACCTGCACCTTTCGATGCATTGGGATCATCGTCTCTATCATTGCGCTTCTTCGTCCTCAACTCATCGCCTTTATAGCTCGTCTCCCCCTGAGATGCCAAGAACTCCTTCAAAGCATCTATGATTTTGCCATGTTCTACCAGCAGGGACGACTGCATCTGATTCTCTGCAACTAGGCGTTGAATAGCCTGGGTCTGGATAAGATTTATCCTTGATTGTTCTGCCACGACCCGTTCAAGTGCTGCTATTCGTTCTGAGTCTGATAAGGTTGCATCAAAATCAAACCTCAGATGTGATATATCTTGAGTGTACTGAGGAGGGATTTCCGATGTAACCAGGACCTCAGAAGTAGGCAAAGACGTAACCGCAGGTGGTATCGTCACCGATAACCCTGCAGTGGCCACAACCGTCGACTCAATAAAATGTGCCACGACCTCCGTTGGAGTAAGAGTTGGAGGTGGCAACGATACGATTTCCGGAGCCGAAAGTTGGAAAGTAGTTGGTGGGAGGCCAAAAGATGATGAGGTAGCCACCACGGGAACGTCCGTGGCGCTTGGCCTTGTAACCTGTAATGATGAGGGAACAATAGTCATACCGGACAGTGCGGGTGGGGTGAAACGTACCACCCTCGAGCTCTCACCAGCTCCCGATCCTTCACCTGCCCGTTCCCTTCTTGATCGACGAATCAACTGTTGCACTTCTTCTTCATAGTCTGACTCGCTGTCATCATCAGCTCTCTTTCTTTTCCCATGAGTCCGTTCATGTGTTACCAAAATCCGTCTTGCTTCGGCCAATTCATCATCAGAATCTGAGTCAGCCACCGTTGTAGCTGCCCTAGTAACATTCACACCCGAAGCTCGTTCAACCGAGACCTGTACATTCTCCTCTGGATCAACCCTCTCCATGTCAAAAAATCCTTGACCGCCAAACTCTACGTCAAGGTCAACGTTCTCCTCCGGTGACACAACAGGAGCAGCAGGTATAGCTTGAGGTGCTCCTGCCTGTTGTGGTGTCGGGTCCCGAAACTCGTCCCCTCGAGCAGGCACATACCCCGGGTTGATCAAGTACCCGAATAGTGGAGTATGTCGAGGACGGAGCTCAGGTTTGCTCTTCGCACTGGAGGATCTGCATTGGGCGAAGATCCTTTTGCTCACACTTTCTACGTATCTGATTGGGCGGCGCTGAGGTAGCGTTGGAGCAACATGATTCAAGATCATCTGAATGAATCTTGGATACATGATAAATCTCTCACGCGTCACCGCTCTTCTTTGTCGATCTATCTCGTAGAAGACCATCTGACTAAAGCTGTAACGCTTATTATAAGTCAGAGCAGTCATCGCCGACTGCATGGTCGCGCCCATGCCATCAGTGCCCGCCTTTCTCCCTGACATGCATACAATCATGACATGCATGAGAAAGCGCCACTGGTCAAGTAAAAACCCTTTCCTTCTCTGAGTATCTCCCAGGGGACCAGAGTATCCCATCCTCAGAAACGCTCCATCACGGAAAGGAGCCACAAAATCTGTCGGGTCATCCCTCGTCTCATCTCCAAATCGTAAAGCCGCCCGGATCTGTTCAGATGAGAACTGAACAATATGATTGTTGACTGTTGCTCGCATCACCGGGGGCTCGACCCTACAGTCATATTCCACGGTCTGCCAAAAATCCTCAATGTTTGGCAAGGATATTGGCAGTGTTGTCATAATCGCGTGGAATATACGCGAGCGTAGTAAGAATGTGATGATTTCGCGGAAATCATCAACTCCGCTCGCCTCCGGGTCTAATTTTATATACATGTTGTGACCCGGGAAGAACTGTCTTTGGTTGTCTCCACTGTCATCACCGCCTGCACCACCTACAGCAGCCATATCTGCATCAAACAGACTAAGTTAGATAAACGTCAAAGCAAATCACAAGGTCGCCTGTTACCATGAGCGAAGTTGTGATTTATTCTGTATAGGCGAAGTTAGAGGTGGGGCGAAGTTGGGAACAACTTCGCCTCAACTTGAACTTCGTCTGTTAACTGTTAAGTAAAAAGGTCCAGACGAAGTTAATGATAACTTCGCCTAACCACAACATCGCCTCATATATTGTAACCTAATTAATTGTCAGGCGAAGTTAAACCTCAGGCGAAGTTATGGATAACTTCGCCTAAACTGTAAGTTCACCTGAATATAAATCGGCAACAGATAGACGAATCAATCGACGTGTAGTTGGTGAAATTGGAGATTAAGGCCTCCGTAAAACATGTTTTTATGAAGTTCTAGACGACCAAATTGATTACGACAACGTAATAACAAGTTTGAAATCGGGTGTTTAATGTTTCGAAAGACGAGGTCGAGAATCGGGTCAATACGACCTATGATTAACACCCTATGACAAAGATTATACGATATATAGAACCCTACACACCTTTAATCGGATTAGAATCGAAGAAAGAAAACTCAGATGAATCGAGATCGATAAGTTCGCTTAGGGATTCGAAGATAAGTTCGCTGGTTTTGAAATAATGAACATGTCTGACCTTAAAACTTCTTTATATAGGGTCAAAATTTGACAGGCGAAGTTATGGATAACTTCGCCTATTGCAGGCGAAGTTATGGATAACTTCGCCTATATATGAAAATTTTCAAAACAAACCCCTATAATTTGAACAATTTGCAATTAAGTTTTAAAACAACCTTTAAAGAATTAAATGATACGATCAAGACCAAGTAACCAGGTATAAAATCAAACAACTACATAAGCAGAAAAATTTTAAAAATAAAATACACGGGATCAAATTTCAGTCTCGATAGGGACTACCATGTTTTAGAAAAGATCCGAACATGAATCATACTAACTACGTGACTGTCACACAGATCCGTGTTTAGCTGTATTATGACATAAAGAAACAGGTTGTAAGCAGGTAAATAACTTAGAATGGTTTTCATCGTTTCTGTGATACGGGTTAGGTTCAATTAAGCTCAAAATTTAAATGGGCAACAACTCAGAGATTATGATACCTCCTATCTATTCTCAAAGCGTATTTGGCTTTCCCCAAGTCACCCCGAGTTGACCTCGACCCGTAGTGTCTGATTAAATAGTAAGTACTCTTCGATCTTTAGATTTTGCTTCCCGTTCTCTTTCTTACACCTTGATTGAGAAGTATAAATATTATGAACTCTAGAATGTCTCAAATTTTTCTTTTTTTCTTTTTTTTTTTTAAGTATTTACACAACTTCAGATAAACTACTGCAAGTCCCGAATCTGGATCACTGCAGTTTCTTGACACGCTATCTTCACGGGAATCAGAACACTCACGGGCTCGTGTATGACTGGGTAATCGCTTTTCTGCCTATCATTCGGAAAGATATATATGGAGACATGCACAACTCATAAGAAGTTTCCACATAAAATCGAGTAGATTTAGTTAGTATCACTTCTACTTTTACGCACCATAGAAAGCTACCATGACATACAATGTCTGTTCTAAAGTCTTTTAGGCCTTATAACTTCACTAGTTAAGCACACAGAATCAGTATATCTATCACTTTCCAAGGTTGGATCAATTTTCTGTTAAACATAGTAAAGGAACTTCTTACGAAGTAGTAGACTTGAAAAATAATTTCATCTCCCGTAAAAAAAATTTTAACTTCAATCTCCCCGATCAAGTCAAAGTCTTCAGGTAAACGGCTATCCTGAAGATCCCATGGATCAGCTGGACCGACCACATAAAAGTATTTGTCCTTCTAACTAAGTATGATCGACTAATTTTCAGCGAAAGAATAAAAACACATCATAAACTGCCCCGGTCACATTCAGTCATCTGGTTAATGGCTATCCTCATATTCTAAAAGAAGAAATGAGGACCAAACATATCCGAAGACATGTCCTTCAAACTGAGGCAACCGACATAATTCTAAGCGATAGTGACGTTTTTTTTTTTTTTTTAATTCTAAGACAAAAAGCAGGGTTACTCGGGATTGATCATCCCATTCAGCTCAACAAGGTTTTGAAATCTAGTTTTGTCAAACGCTTTAGTAAACATGTCAGCGAAATTATCTAGCGTATCAACCTTTTCGAGCACAATCAGTTTCTTCTCAGCACAATCCCGTATAAAATGATGACGGATGTCAATATGTTTAGTTTTACTGTGTTTTACGGGATTGTTAGTTACTGAGATAGCAGCAGTGTTATCAATGCAAATAGGAGTATGAGTGAAATTCAAACCGTAATCGCGCAACTGTTGTTGAATCCAAAGAACCTGGGAGCAGCAGTTAGATGCTGCCATGTATTCTGTTTCACAGGTTGAAATGGCGACTGAGGTCTGCTTCTTGCATTGCCATGACACTAATCTGCCACCAAGAAACTGACATCCACCTGTTGTTGACTTCCGACTCTGATTGCACCCTCCATAATCAGAATCTGTGTAGGCGACCAACTCCAAGTCTCCTCCTCTCGTGTACCACAACCCCAGCTTAGGCTTGCCTTTGAGATACCGTAGAATCCTCTTCGCACCCTTCAAGTGAGATTCCTTTGGGTTTGCCTGAAAGCGAGCACAAAGACAAACTGCAAACATTATATCAGGCCTAGAAGCAGTTAAGTACATTAAAGAACCTATTATTGCCCGATATTGGGTTGGGTCCACGTCTGCATCGTTGTCTGAATCAGCACCCAATTTGTGGTTGACGCAGACTGGAGTATCGAATGGAGTGCTGTCCTCCATCTTGAAGCGTTTGAGAACATCATGGACATACTTAGTCTGATGAATGAACATCCCATCTTTCTTCTGATCAACCTGCAGTCTTAAAAAGAAAGTTAGTTCACCCATAGCACTCATTTCAAATCTCTTCTTCGTGACGGCCTCAAACTCCTGACACATGGCGACTTTTTATGCAGCAAAGATGATGTCGTCCACGTAGACTTGCACCAGTAGAAAGTCGCTCCCTTTTCTCTTGAAGAACAAAGTTCTATCAATCTTTCCCCGTTCAAACTCATTCTCAAGCAAGTAGTCGGATAGTGTGGAATACCAGGCAAGAGGGGCCTGATGTAGCCCATACAGTGCTTTACTTAGCTTGTATACGTGATCAGGAAAGTCTGGGTCAGGAAAACCCGGAGGTTGCTCAACGTACACAACCTCATCGACTTTACCGTTAAGGAAAGCACTCTTCACATCCAACTGAAAAACCTTCATCTCCTTATGTGCAGCAAATGCCAAAAACAAACGAATGGCTTCCAATCTTGCCACAGGAGCAAACACCTCATTGTAATCAATCCCCTCTTGCTGACTAAAACCTTTTACAACCAGCCTCGCCTTGTTCCTGATAATAATCCCTTTCTCATCTCTCTTGCATTTGAAGACCCATTTTGTGCCAATCGCATGCACATTCTTTGGTTTTGCAACCAAGTTCCATACCTCCATCTTCTTAAACTGGGCTAATTCTTCTTGCATGGCTTCGACCCACGAGTTGTCCTTGAGAGCCATTTGATAGTTCATTGGTTCAATCTGGCTAATGAAGCAGGTGTACCAGCATTCGTTGATTATGCCTGAATCTTTAATGCTTGTATAAACACAGGTGTGCTCATTCAAGCTTTGTCTTGTTTGTACACCGTCGGACAGATCACCTATCACATTCTCCAATGGGTGATTTTTGTGAACTCTAGTAGTCGGAACCGCACTGACTTGCAGATTGTCTTCCAGATTCGAAGATAGCTTATCAATGGGTGATTGTTGTTGAGAGTGAAACGGATTGAAAAATTCCTCTTCAGTAGAGGCAGCAGGGGTATCGACAGCATTTGAAGAGGAAGGCTGACATTCATCGTACTTCGGTCGTTGCACATAATTGTCTTCCTCATCAAAAATCATCTTCGAAGCAATTCTTTCATCTACTTCTGCACAATCCAAGTAAGGTATGTTAAAAGATTTAAAAAGTCTATCATAGTCGAAAACCCCAGCGGGTCCCGTGCTTGGTTTTGGTGATTTGTAACTTGTGATATCAGTGTTACACACCACCTCAACCTTGCTGGTCGATGTATTAAAAACACGTCTGTTGGGAGTCCCAACAACATATCCGACTAAAATTCCTTCGTCGGCTACTTCACCAAATTTAGAATTTGTCTTTAATATCGAACACGGGGACCCGAATGGTTCTAGACCACTCAAGTTGGGCTTTCTCCCATGCATAAGTTCATAACATGTTTTATTTAATCTTTTAACGGTTAACACTCTATTAAGGATATAACAGGCTGTTGCAACAGCTTCAGCCCAGAACACCACAGGAAGTTTCGAATCAGCCAGCATGGTTCTGGCTCCTTCAATTAACGTTCTGTTCTTCCTCTCAGCCACTCCATTTTGTTGCGGAGTATACGGAGCGCTGTACTGGTGTTCTATTCCTTTCTGTAAGCAGAAGAGCTCCATTTGATAGTTCTTGAACTCAGTCCCATTGTCACTCCTGATGTATTTAACTCTTTTTCCCATAATATTCTCAACCTTGGTAATCAAATTTATTACCATCTGAACAGTTTCATCCTTTGACTTCAGGAAATATACCCAAGAGTATCGAGAGAAATCATCAGTGATCACCAAGCAGTAAGATGTTCCACCTAGGCTTTTTGCATTCACGGGACCAAAGAGATCCATGTGAAGTAAGTCTAGGGTACTGACTATTGAATTAACCTTCTTGGTGTGATGGGATTTCTTGTGTTGCTTTCCCTTTTTGCACGATAAGCATTGGTCTTCAAAGTTGAAATTCTTCAAGGGAACACCCAGCACAAGCCCATTCTTGACAATGTAGTTCATTTTCCGAAGATGAATATGCCCCATTCTCCTATGCCATAATTCGGACTCCGACTCAGTTGCTTTCGACAGAAGGCACGATTCTTCTGTTGCCATTTCAGTCGATCTCATGTCCATAATATATGTATTCTTTTCTCTTGGAGCCTTCATAACTATCCAATCCTCTGGTATCTTGAAACCAGGATATAGCACGATCGCTTCATTCTTGGTAAAGTGTACGGTGTAGTCTTTATCACAAATCTGCGAAACACTCAGCAGATTGTGCTTCAGTTCTTCGACAAAATTTACTTTCTCTAACGTCATCTTTCCGTTAGTCACCGTCCCAATTCCTGTGATCCTGCCACCGCTCTCTCCAGCGAAACTCACTCTTCCTCCTTGAACAGGTTTCCATTCGTGTAACAAGTTCTTGTTACCCGTCATGTGCCGGGAACAGCCGCTATCCACAACCCATAGATTGTTTGCAGCCCTGTTCAACTGTTCCTGCACGATTCAAGCAGATGATTAAAATCTGGGGACCCAAGACCTATTGGTCTTGGGTCGATACATCCCGTACCTTGGCTGTCCAAAGTTAGTATCAGAATAATTTTTGTAAGTCCTAAAAGGATACCTTCTTGGAGATTGACTATGAGGCCATCCAAACCTTCGTGAATTAAATGAATTATTACTTATGGTTTGGTTGTTAGCAGTGAAAAACTGAGATCTTTTTCTTTGAAAACCTGAATTAGTCCAATTTCTGAACTTTGATGAGTTTTCAGTTTTACCACTATTGTAGTTACTGTTAGTTCTGTTTTCAGTTTTTGAAGGCCTCACACCTCTGAATCTCTGCTTCAGAGGGCAATCAGCAATTAGGTGTCCTAATTGATTACATCTGAAACAACTCCTGTGTTCAACTTTCTTTTCAATAGTTGTTTTAGATGATGAAGCTGCATTACTGCCCGTTTGTCTCACATATGGTGGTACATACGGGTTTAGTGGAGATTTCTTTTCAGTTGTTTTATGTTTATCTCCACTTTTTGGTAACACTGCCTTTTCTTTTGTCTCACTCGACTCGGATGACTTGTCTGAGTTTGATGAGACAGGACTAGGAACAGAAATCTTCACATTAGACACAGGCTTACTCGTTTCGCCTTTACTAACTTCTGGATCTTTAATAGTTACCTTAACCGGAACTGTCTGACTATAATCAACATCAACAGATTTCTGATTACTAGGATCATAAGTGTAATTATGATTGTAAGGTGGTGGAACTTCATGATATCCAATTCCTCCCCTTTTAACTGGGGAACCTTGATCACTAACGAGGTGATCAAGTATAGCGGTGGAATTTCTGAATTTCTCAAGTTTCCTGTTCAGTTCCACCACTTTCACCTGGTGATCAGCTATCTGTTTATCCCTTTCAGCTATTAGTTTGGTTTTCTCTTCTAACACTTCATAGCTAAGATCAATTACTTGAATTTTCTCAGCTAGATTTGCTTTAAGACTTCTAATATCTTTTTCACTAGCTTTTATTTTTACCTTGTTACTATTTTCTCTATCTTTAGTAAAATGATGATCTTCTTTTAAGGTTTTAAATTGAGCATCCAAACTAACAAACTGATCAGTTATAGTTGTCAATTGTTCAGACAGATTTTCACATTTAGTGCAAGGGAGTTTAGTACTTACCTCGGTGAGCTGGTCTTTCACATCTGCCATGTAAGCTTCATTTTGAGCTTCTGCCATGTAAGCTTCACTTTCGCCAGTCTCTTTCTCAGTATCTGCAGTTTCGATGTTCGCCAAATTGGCCTGTTCGAACACTTCTTCAACATGCAGATTCCAGTTATACTCCCCGTTTTGTCTGGAAATCATGGCTCTATTCTCATTACCACCCCCACTCTGTTGTGTAGACCTGTTTTGACTGCGTTCTACACGTTCATTTGTGCACTCCTTCGCAAAGTGGCCATTCTGTTGACAGTTGTAACACCTGACCTTCGACTTATCGAACCCTGGTCTTTCACCAACAAACTTTCTACCTGTCTTTTTCATAAACCTCTTAACCCTTCTCACAATCATCGCCATCTGCCACTGCAGATCCATCTCTTCCAGATCATCAGCATCGATCTGATCATAATCTTCATCCAAAGCTGCAGGATCAACAATCTTACCCTGAATGTAATTTTCATACGAGGCAATGAAAGATGCCTAGAGAGCAAACTGCTGTTCAGCAGATTTAACACTCATGGGCATCTTCGTGTAGTTGTTGTTTGAAACACCTGGGGAAAAACTTCCCTTGGTCGCTTGAGGTTTAGAAGCATTTGATCCTCCAGCTACAAAGCACACATCACCATTCATGTTGAGAGATACATGACCTTCATGTGTTGAGTTAGCGCCAGACTCTCCCTTTGAGTAGTAAGCAGACGAATCAGACTTCGAACTTGAACTTGTATTAACCTTTGCACCATACATTCCTGGATCTTGAACCTGATCAGTAGGTGTCTCTTTTCGAACCATGTTTAGTTCAAAAGTTCGTAGCTTGTTAACTGCTGTTTCCAGGTCATAGTCGGCAAAGTCTTTGTCTTCTCTCATCAACACAGTGTACATCTCCCATTTCGGTGGGAGAGCATCAAGAAGCTTTTCAACGATCTCATCTTCTTTGTAAGTAATGGAATAGTTATTGAGTTCGGTCATCAGATGATAATATCTAGTGACGATATCATCAAGTGATTCATTCTTCAAGTACTTGAAGACCGAGAACTGGGTTTTAAGTAGTTTAATCTTTGAAGCACGAATTCCCACATTACCCTCAAAACGATTTTCAAGCGCTTCCCAAAGCTCTCTAGCAGTTTTATACTTTCTGAAGGTGTGTAGAATCTCTTGTGGAAGAGCCATCGTTATCGCTGCATGAGCTTTGCTTTCAGCCTCATACATTTTCTTTTCTTCTTCTTCCATCTCTTTGTATTTCTTAATCTGATCACGACCCTCATACTCAGCAGTTGGTGGAATGTAACCATCTT